>NW_015169195.1:524814-533456 GCF_001447785.1 Gekko japonicus
CGTTCTTCTTCTCCATCCCTCCTGGCTCCCACTTCACCTTGTTTCCTTCCTCCTAATCCTGCTCCACTTCCTTCCGCCTCCATTCTTTGTTCTCTGTCATTTCCCTCTCCTCTCCCTGACTCAAGTTTCTAGCCCCTCCAAAGCACACAAAATATTTTAAAGTTGTGAAATCTCATGGGACTACCTCAACCACTATTTTGGGATGCCTGGGCAACTTTTTTAAAGTGAGGTTTCATGAGACTGGGAGGGGCTGTGACTCCATGGAAGAGACTAAGCTTTGCATGTGGAAGGTCCCACGGTCAATTTCCAGCATCTCCCATTAAAAAAGGACCAGGCAGTAGGTGGTGTAAAAGATCTCTATCTGAGACCCTGGAAAGGCACTGCCAGTCAGACAATACTGACCTGATGGACTTGTGATCTGGTTCAATATAAGACAGCTTTACATATGTTCACATGTACTTCATGAGGTCTCAGTTGCTATTGTGGATTGCCCCATCTTCGGCTTTATTATTTATTTACTTTATTTATACCCCACTTTTCTCCACAATGGGGATCCAAACAGCCTCCATCAGTCTATTCTCCATTTTATTCTCACACAACACTGTGAGATAGGTGAGGCTGAGAATGTGTAACTGGCCTAAGCTTAACCAGTGAGCATCCATAGCAGTTTGGGGATTCAAACTTGGATCTCCCAGAATCTAGTCTGAATCTGATAGCAGCTGTTGAACAGAAGCAAACAGCTAGTCCTGGGTAAGTCATGTAAGTCACATAGTGTCAGTTAGGGACACCAGCTCCCAGGTGGGACCTGGGGATCCCCTAGAATTACAGCTCATCTCCAGTTCCCTTGTAGAAAATGGATGCTTTAGAGGGTGGAGTCTATGACATTGTACCCCACTGAGGTCCCTGTCCTACCCAGGCTCCATCCCCAAATTTCCAGGAGTTTCCCAACCTGGATCCGGCAACCCTAACCCCCATCCCCCACTGGTGGCAAGGGGGGACCTGGCAACTCTAGTGTCAGTTCAGTTGGTGGCTGCTGCTAGGCCTGGCCCTGTTGGGCCTTCAAAGGCCAAACCAGCCCTGGAAAAGACCTTGTTCCCTACCCTGCCTTCTGGATGGTATGAGTGAAAATGGGGGAGGGGGGTTGTCTGTGTTTGGATACTGGAATTTGGCTACTAAAAAGCTTTTTTTATCTGGTTATCTGTGATCGTAAGTGATGGTTCAGAGTATTTGGTTTGAAGTATGTCCTGTTTGTGTGTTGTCCTGGGCAACTGATTGGCCAGCATGTGAAACAGGAAGCTAGCCTAGATGGACCACTAGGATCTTCTTATGTTCTAAAGTATATTCAGAGCTCGCTGTTGACTGACATTTTGGTTCATTACTACCTGTTTCTGAATCAGAATCCAAAGCAAATGGCTTCTAATCAGTGTGAGTTCACTGCACTGGGGTCTAAATCCTATTTTGATTTGTGGTATACTGTAGTAGGTTTGGGGGGGAGCATATCGGTTAATGTAGTCGATACACATCCCCCCCCTTCTCATTTGCTTTTGCATTGTGGTTGGTACACTGATAACATTTCCTAGTAGGGTTGCCAAGTCGACTTACCTGCAAAGCGGGGGGATTCCGGGCTCCGTCAGGAGTCTCCCCATGCATGCGCAAAGCGCGCATGCGCCATGATGACATCACCAGAAGTGACATCATCGCATTGCCCACGTTGGGGGTGGGGCACCGTGACTCGAGGGAAAACCATAGTTTCCCCTCGATTCACAGAGTGTCCCCCCACAACGTGGCCAGCATGATGATGTCACCTCCGGGCCCGATCCGCCAGCGGCGGGTAATGGGCCTCCCGGGTGGGAATTTATCCGCCCCCAGCGGGGGCTTGGCAAGCCTATTTTCTAGCCTTGTTATCTGGTAGCTTTTTTCACTTCTCTCATCATTTCTCTGCACCTAACTACAGCATGATTGATCTAAATTTAATTTGTAAATAACTAATTTAAAAAATTATGCTGTTCTCAAACTGGAAACCATCCCAGCAACCCTGAAGAATTTTGAATGATGCCAAATGATTCAGGAACTAATAAAATTGACCAATTAGATTTAAACCAAAGGGTTAGGGCATTAAATAGCCCCACACAGTAAAAATGACTCCCAACTGTGAACTACTACAAATTTTAATGGATATTATCGGATAACTTATTTGCTGTAACAAAAATAAATAGCAGCCTAATGACACCTTAAAGATTAACAAATGTCATCACCTCTTAGGCTTCTGTGGACTGGAGCCCACTCCTATAGGTGCTATTCTGTGATTTCACACTAGGCAGATCTTTCGTGCTGGAATAGTCTTTAAGGTGCCTCTAGATGTATAGCTTTTTCTGCAAACAAGTAACATGGCTATCTCTCCGAGAATGTTGTAATAGGACTATACCTTTGCAACTTTTATTCTAAGCCATTTCTGATGAACACACCCTCACAAATCGCACACCCGCACAAATCACAGCTCTGGCTGTGCTTGATTGTAGAAAGAACAAAACTGTGCTCATTGCCCAGTGCCCCATTATTATGAACTGAGATCGAGGCAGCTTCATGAACAAGTTATTTCATTTTATTCAGCTCATAACAACACTAGACAAAACAGCATAGAACAAGGCTGCCTTATCTACGATTTGAACGGGAAAAACCACACCCAACAAACAGATAACAACCAATAGAGACAGGGAGCTTTGAACCAATGAGAGTGGTTCCCGCCGAAGGTATAGGCTTCTCTGATTGACCCATTAGGTCAATCCTTGCAATGCTCTGTTAATATAGAACTAAGCATAAGCTCACTCATGCCTTTATTACATTAAGACATAACACCCATGACCCATCCACCCTGAAACAGGGAGCTAGAGCAAGGGAAAGGTGGTTCAGATCCACTTCAAGAGTGTAGGCGCAGTGGGTGTGCCACCCACCTAGATTTGCCATCTTTGGGTTGGAAAATTCCTGGAGGTTTTGGGGGTGGAGCTTGGAGAGGGCAGGGTGTGGTGATGGGAGGGACCGCAGCAGGATATGATGTCATAAAGCCCACCCTCTAAAGCAGCCATTTTCTCTAGGGGAACTGATCGGCGTTGTCTGGAGACCAGTTGTAATTTCGGGAGATCTCCAGGCCTCACCTGGAGGTTGGCAGCCATAGACTATCAACCCATTGATGGCATACATGAAACTTGTGGCTTGCTGCCTTTTCTTAAAATCAACAATAATGTCATTACTTAACAAAACTTCCTCTTCGTCACTTAGAATATTTAAGTCATTGAGTTTATGCAATATTCCTCACTGGTTGCTCTGTGAATCGTTATTACCACCATCATCTTTTGTTTAATATAATGGAAACTTCTTAAATTGCAAGAGGAGCTGCTTCATATGAATGATTGACCACACGAAATTGGGGACCTTTGGCCTATTTGGCCTATTGTGCCAGAAGCTACATCTATCTTAGGACAGAACTATATGTTTTGTTCTGTGACTGTTTCAAAGGAGTTTTCCAAATGCGACTGCTAGACCTGCTTTTTTTGAGATAAAGAACTGTTTGGGGAGAGAGTATAACCTTTTCCTTGGCTACCATTTTCTCACAGAAAAACATCACCCTGAGACACTGGGTTAGATACCTAGAGGAACTCATTAGTATTTTTCAGTGGGAAAATGAGTAGGTGACAAGAAAAATAGTGTCCATGGAAGTTCTAAGAGGCATCTAAATCTACCCCAGTCTGCATCACTGGCAGAGCTACCTACCACCAACACACACACCCTTGAGAATTATAGTTTTATGAGAGAACTAAACTCACTCACTCTTTTTCAAAGAACTGTCAGCAGCTGTACACCCTTAACCCCACTGCAGGTCCCTGGGGAAGCCATGTAATTTAAATCAGTTTCAAGCTGTTTTCAGTGCATGCTCTTCAGTTTTCTGTTTTATTAATTGTGGAGTTTTTTGTTGGGGTTTTTTTTGTTCCTTTAAAGAGTAATGCTAATAAAATCAGTATGTCCTTCCTTAGGAGAAAGCCTTTGTTAAGTATTAGCCCTTCAATAGAGTTGTAGAGTTCTAAAGAGCAAAACAAATCAAACGAAGACTGTGAATCTGAGAAATTATATAATGCATATAATTATGGAAAAATGTAGGAAAGATAAAAGACAAAAGATGCAGGCATGTTCTCAGAAAAACCAGTGAATTCTAAGCTGCAGTCGCCCTTCAAACCAAGTTGAATTGTTCACTTGTCCAAAAAAAAGTTCTTCCAGAGTCTGATTGATTCCGTTCCCAGGTCTGTTCCCGTCCAATCACAAAACAGATCAGAACACATAAGGCTTTAATTTATAAGGGATCATCTACATTTTTCACACATGCATGCACAGACCACAATCCAGCACTGAAATCAACAGGGTTACGGTTACTTCTCTGTTTCTCTGTGGTCACAGTATGTAGGTTAAAATTTTCTACTCATAATATCAAAAAGGAAAAGAGCTTTGAGTTGACTTTTTATAACTAGTTTTAAATTGTACATATGCATAACATTCTCCTGTGCACTTTGTCCATGGTACATTAAAAGAAATTAAAAAGAATATCACAAAAGATGTTTTAGTAGTACAATAGGAATATTTTAATGGATGTAGGTGGAAGCATTATGTGCTTGTCTCAGTGAAGATACTGAACTTGGTGGTTTTCAATTATTGCACCTTATTTTACTTATTCAAACTGAATTAGAATTAACATTCTATCCACAGAATTAGATTCAGAAAGACTCTAAAGTATGAAATTCCACTATGATACCCAAGCTCTTGGGTGCATCTGAATAGTGGCCTGGATCCTGACTAATGGGCAACAAAGATGGATTTTCAGGGGGAAGTGTAACCTACAAATCATGCAAACAAGTCAGCCAAGCCCAATGCAGCTGGGGAGAACAAGCAAAAGAAGATCACTAGGTGAAAATAACCCTGAGTGTTGCCCAAATATTAACAGAAACCCAAATACTCTCTTGGACACTGATCATAAAAAGTGGGTGTCTGGAATGGTGATTTTTGAGACCTATAATGAATTCTTTATTTTATTAATTTATAGCATTTGAAGGCAGAAGTGGAAAACTTTAAACTGAAATAAAAACAGAACAGCATTGGATCTACCTCAGTTTAACATTGCCCACTTTTGTGAGAGGTGAGAAGTTCCAGGGATGGTGCTATAGTGTTTTGATTCCTCTGAATAAGAGACCACTGGAAAATTGTATTTTTAAAAAGATTTCATGATTGATCTGTTTCTCAGATAAGCTGTTAATTTCACCATTACTGCATATTTAACAAGTTTATTTTCCCATTCTTCTAGGAGGGGGCAGACATCTAGTTTCCATTCTGCTGTGTTGATAACTTTAGCCGCTGGCAACCATGTATTTGAATATCTCTTCCAGAATTTCTGGTAATTTATTAGGCAGTATATCTAATAACATATTCTTAGCTTCCATAGGGGATTTAAATTTTATCATGTTCTGCATTTTTCCATGTATTATTTTCCAATATTCTTTTGCTTTTTCACAAGTCCACCACATATGAAAAAACATTCCATCT
This sequence comes from Gekko japonicus, assembly GCF_001447785.1. Classification (NCBI taxonomy): domain Eukaryota; kingdom Metazoa; phylum Chordata; class Lepidosauria; order Squamata; family Gekkonidae; genus Gekko; species Gekko japonicus. The sequence continues at coordinate 530,398 of NW_015169195.1, forward strand.
GTGTCTTGGCATTTCCAGCATTTTCCTTTGTAGTTTTGGTCTGCTTTCTCAATGTTATTTGGGGTTATACCATCTAAAAAACATATTGTACCAATTTTCTCTTAATGCCTGGCTGGCATAAACTTGATTTCTTTTTCCCATGTGTTCCCATTGATCCATAGATATCTGCTCTCTAAAATTCTGCATCTGTTTAATTATACTTTACCCATTTGTTCTTCGGTTTCTAGCTGGAGTAACAACTTGTATATCAATCGTAGTAAATAGAAGAAGAGAAGAGATTGGATTTATACCCGCCCTACTATGTTAATGATCTTCTTTAGTCTTTACATTTAGGTATAACTTCTGCTAGCAGTGAAAGAGGCTGCAGTGGCTCAGAGGTTAAGACGCTGAGCTGCAGACCAGAAGGTCTGTAGTTCAGCAGTTCGAGACCCTAGTGCCACGTGATGGAGTGAGCTCCTGTCTCTGGCCCTAACTCCTGCCAACCTAGCAGTTTGAAAGCAAAAAATTGCAAGTAGATAAATAGGTACCACTTTGGTGGGAAGGTAACAGCATTCCGTTCGCCTCGGCATTTAGTCATGCCTGCCACATGACCACAGAAATGTCTTCAGACAGCACTGGCTTTTTGGCTTGGAAACAGAGATGAGCACTGCCCCCTAGAGTCAGATTTAACTGGCTTTCGAGCAAGGGAAACCTTTACCTTAGCAGTGAAAGAATGCAGGGAGTGGGTCAACTTCCATTTCTTTTAGGAGTTCCCAGAATAGGGGTTTGCTAAGCATCACTACAGACATCATACCACCAGGCACTATCTGAACATGTAAAAGTAAATAATGAGTTACCCAATTCTGTAGGCTCTCAGAAACAAGGTTCCAGACGTGCAACTATAAAGGTCCTTCTACATACTTTGTGGTGACTAGGGGGAAAACATGGTTTGCTTATCTTACTTTGATTTCACTTGATTTCACTATGATGAAAGCGGAGTCATGGGGCTCAGTGGTCAAGCCATTGCCAGAGGGTTTGGCGCAGCGGAAGCCTTGGACCTCCAAGGAGGATGCTTTAAACAGGCTATTAGGTTCCCTCAGCCACAAGCCGAGGAGAGAATTGTCTTTCCTTTTCAGGTAGGGGTAGCTGAGAGCAGTGTTCCCTCTAAGCTGAGTTAGGGTGAGCTAGCTCACAGTTTTTTAGCTTCCAGCTCACACATTTTTGTCTTAGCTCAGGAAGGATGGCTCCAGAGCAAACTAATTTGTGCACTAGCCAAATTGCTCACTCACAACTTTAATGTCAGTAGCTCACAAAGTAGAATTTTTGCTCACAAGACTCCACAGCTTAGAACAGTGGTGGCGAACCTATGGCACGGGTGCCAGAGGTGGCACTCAGGGCCCTCTCTGTGGGCACGCGTGCCATCGCCCCAGCCAGGCCCAGACCATCATTAAAGGGCCGAATTCTCTGCCAAATAATTTTAAGTAAATGAAAGCATTTGGGATTGCTTTCCTTACTTTGTTTGGATCATCTTAAGTTAATGTATGAGTTGTTTTTCCTAAAGTAAAACCTCAGCATTCAGGTTAAATAGCCGTGTTGGCACTTTGCGATAAATAAGTGGGTTTTGGGTCGCAGTTTGGGCACTCGGTCTCTAAAAGGTTCGCCATCACTGGCTTAGAGGGAGCATTGGCTGAGAGATGAAGGAGAAGAGGACCAGCTGGGAGGAGGAGGAGGAGGCAGCAGAGTGTGAGTATAAATCCCCTCCCAGTCTGAGGTCTTCCTTCAAGGGGGGAGGGAGAGGAAGGGCAACAAGGATTCAGTGCCGCATCACTGGCAAGAGTCACCACCCCACACTGATCAATGATCAGCTTGTGCAGTCAGAAACGATGCATTCTGAATCCATCTGTCTCATATAAATAATGAGAGCCTCTGAAAACTTCACAGAGAAAACCACTCCCATGGTAACAGTAACTAAGCACAAGCGCCACTGTTTGGCAGGCTGCCCAGAGGCCTATATACTTTGTAGCTTTACTTTTCTAACAGAAGTAAAATCATATTTACCTCATAAAGCTACAATTTAATATTAACATTATATTTTCATACAGAACCATTACTTACACTCTTCATATATATCTGACAGCTTGACACACTAGATTTTTGCTGCTCTCCACACACTTTTAAAATCTTACCTCAGTATATTTAGAGCACTTTGAACTGGGCATTTATTCACCAAATTTTTACAACCGTTTTCTATGAAATTCAGTAGTATTCTGACTACAGGGCCAAACACCTGTTAAAAAACCCCACAAAAACCCTGTGATTTCCCAAACACCAAATTGGCTGTAATTCTTGAGACTTTTGTGCACTTCTAATTTTTTTTTACTGTTGTTTTGTGCACTTCTAATGTTTTTTTACTGTTACAGAATGTAATTAGCAGCAGTCCCAATGGCCATCCATTGCCTCCCAAGCAAGTAACTGGCATCTAAATTAATTTTGCTTACCAATTTTCTGTCTCCCTTCAAAAAAATAGTCCTTGTATAGACACATTCCATGGAGTAGATGCCATAACTTTGACCAACTGTCAATCTTAGTCATTTTCTTAACTAGTTTGTTCCATTTTCTGGCAATATAATTATAGTTTTTCTTTTTCTGATCTTTAATACACTTCTGACAACTTTTGAAAAGCATGATGTTTAGCTCTAGGATCAGGCACTTCACAGCTGTGTGTAATAAAGTTTGTTTTTTCTACCAGTTAGAATATACTGTCAACTCTAAGTTCAACTGACACTTGCTGACTCGGTGAAAAGCCTTGGGGTTAGAGTGGAGAAGCAAGTTAATGCAGTTGCAAAACACACTTAGCCCATAAGAAGGCCCCTACCTTGATACATCTGACCTGAGCAACTGGATCCATACCACAGTAACATTGAGATTAGACTACTACAAGAAAGAGGTCCCGCGAAATTCGCGGGGGGAGGGAGCGCCAAACTGAGCATGCCGAGGAGGACCCAGCAGGAGCAGGTAAGCTCTCCCCCCCATCCTGCCAGTTCCTCCGTCTCCTCCACCCACCCCCGGCTCGATCTCCC
>NW_015169195.1:533530-615720 GCF_001447785.1 Gekko japonicus
CTCCAAAGCGAGGCCTGTGTAGCTTGCAGCCGCCAGGCCTCGCCGGTCTCTTCCCCCCTGGCTCCGGTCTTTTCCCCCGCTCCAAACCGAGGCCCGAGCGGCTTGCAGCTGCCAGGCCTCGCAGGTCTCTCCCCCACCCGCCAAGCCTTGTCCTGCCCTCCCATCCCCTGTGGCAGTGGCGAGGCAGTTTGCAGAGCGTTTCCTGCGCATGCGCAGGGGACACTCTGTTACTTTTGGGGGGATTTAAGTATCCCCCCTGATATTTTTTTCAGGTTTTCAGTGCACGAAAATCTCCCTCCCCCCCCCAGGTGCCCCCAATGCATGGATTTAGGTATCGACACGCAAGGGGGCACCTTCACTATTAGATATATAGATAATGCCCTGTACATTGGTCTCCCCTCAAAATCAATTTGGAAACAACAGTGCAGAAAGCCACGCCTCGGCTATTATCTGGAGCTGTACAAAGCATGCACATTACTCCCATTCTGCAGACCCTCCATTGTCTACCGATCAGTTACCAGGCTCAATTTAAGGTACTGGCTATCACATAGGTACCCCTTCATGGCCTTTCCCCCAATTATCTGCAGGATCCCATCTCCCCCTAATATTCCACAACAGCTTCAATATTCCACAGCCGGGGCTTCTGTGGTGCCAACCTACAAATGGTTAAATCAACAACTGCCTTCTCTGTTGTGGGTTCCACCTTATGGAATGGCCTGCCAGTCGGGAAAATTCCCACTCTCCTGGCTTTCCATAGCCTATGGAAAATGAAATTATTCAAGAAGGCTTTTCTACACAAGTAATAGGGTTGCATTATACAAAAATCTTTAAAAATTTACTTGGATAAATGATTAGGGGCTGCGGTCTATACTACTATGTATAGCTTACTGTAAGCAGGATCCCATTTTGTAATTTTTGCACTGCTTAATGAGTCATGTTCATGCTTATGCTGTGCTTCGGTTCTTTTGGGTTGGTTCCAGACTTTGACAATCCTAATACATTGTTAATTAAATGTCCCATTTTGTTGATTGTACTGACTCACTATGTAAGTTCCTGTGAGAAAGGCGGACTATAAATAATATAACATAGACGTTATTAAAACACACCATTTAAAAACATAGATAAAACATGTATTTGCGAAAAATGCATCTTAGACATTTCTCAGGCTAAAAACAGACTATAGAATGGTGTTTACCAGATTTATGAAGCATAAGTATTACACAGTCGTAAGCAGAGTTATACCCTTCTACATCCATTGAAATCAATAAGCTTAGAAGGGTATATCTTTGCTTAGGATGGTGGTATAAAGCAGTAAACTTAATGTACACCTGATGATAAAATAAGAAGAGCAATCCTAAGCAGATCTCCCCAGAATCCTACCCTGGTTTATCAGTGGGGCTTACTCTTAGGTAAGTGATCTTAGGACTGCACTGTTTAGTTTTGAACACAATCTTAAATACTGGGTTGTAAGAACTTTTATGATGTTTTTATGATTCTGTTATATAGAATGCCATGCACTGTGAATCTGTAAGCAGCCCAAAGATCCTGTATGTGAGGTCTTTATCATGAAAACCAGGTAAGCAACCTAGATAATAATACGCTATTTCAAAATGTGTTTTATTCATTATAGCTGAATATTGGTACTAACTTTAAAAAATGTAGGACAGCACTGCTGGGACAGAGGAAGAGACCTCAAAAGTCTGTCTTTTGTCTGTAAGTAACATAGGAAAACATTCTAGTGATTGACTCCCTCTGAAAAATGGAGACTCTTCAGTGTATTTTGCCAGTGCACTTGATGCCACTTGTTAGTTGGTGTGAGACTAACAAGTTCCAAATCAGTTGTCAAATCAGTGGGTAGAATCACCTGTGCAACAGACTGCAGCATTTGACTTCTGCCGTTGGAATAAACTGGGCACAAATTCCTATGATTTACATCACTTGATATTGCATAATTTGTGGAATTTCAGAATTCGCAGTTCTGAACTGCCTCTTCCTTTTGTGAGGAACTGTGGGAGAATGGGGGCTCATGAGAAAATGTGTGATGTGGTCCGCAGGTAGTTTAGATGTTTGATGTGTAAAGTCCATGAGACATGGAAGGCAGGCACTTAACAGGTGTCCCAGCCTTTTGGCCAGTGGAATCCCAAGGTGTCTTCTAAAACTATAAAACTTAAAAACCCTTTATCTCCTTTTTTTAAAAAAACCTGAAATTGAAGATTCTCTAACATCTAGAATCCTGCATCATATGTCATATCCCCCACCTTCTTGTGCCCTGAATAAAGCCAGCCTGTTTATACCCACCAACAAAAGGTAAGAGATTTTTGTTCATGGCTCTAAACAGGCTTAAATTTCGTATCTGTGCCTGTGTCTCTTTAAAAATTTAATAGCTTGGGTTGTGCTCCTCTGAGCCTAGAAGTCATCTGTGGCAAGTGCCTCCACCATCAGAAGTCACCAACTCAGGGTCTACTCCATAGTCACTCCTTTCCTGTGGAACTCCCATCCAAGGGGAAGGATGTCAGGTCAGTTCAGTATATAAAAAGGCAGTTTAGAGCTTTTCACAAAAAATGCCTAAACCAGTACTTATGGCCTTATTTATTCTCAGCTAAAAAAGGGGGAAGGCAGTGTAACTGGTAACATCCCTTTGAGATAGCAAGCAGCTCTACCAAATACTTGATGTCTAATTCCCTCACTGAGAAGTCCATGTATACTGTTGGTAGGTTTGGTCTGGGAGTTCTGTGGTGGGAACTTAATTCCCAAGCACAAATAGGCCCGATTTGTATTGGCACTCTAGTTCAAGGGTGGCCTGAGCACCCCCATTTAGTTTTCCTGACCTGAAATGGCCTGACCTGAAACGACCTTAATTGTTCTGATGAGGAAACTTGCTGTGTATTGAGGGCTACAGAGCAAATGGCAGCTCTCTGGACTGTTTCAGCTGAGAAAAATGGCTCAAGGGGTTCAATCCCTTCTCTTTGCTTTTCTGAAGCAAGCTGAGTATGTACAGAACTCCCAGCTCATGTCTACTCAACAATCCATATGTGGGCTTCATAACAATTCAGCCCTCAGTAATAAGGAACTAGCATTAGTGTGGTATATTCTTCTAGACGGCTATGACAACCTTACTGTTTTCTTTCCTATGAACTTAGGTCATTGTTTTAAGAAATAAGACTTGATACTGTCCTACTGCTGATGTTACCTGCATACTTCGCCATTAATACTTAGCATTTAAGATGCACAGTAATTCTTCCAACAGCCTGTAAGGTATGCCAGTATCTTTTTATTGCAGATGGCGGAGGGGACAATGTTGAAAGAGCACCTAGGCTAAAGGGGCTAAGGTGACATTTGAACCTGTGATCACCCAAGCTCACAGTTAATTCTTTTACCTCAATCTTGAAATATTTTTTCACCCAATTTCAAGGGTATTACAACCACTCTTACCCCTGACCTGGACAGCTCAGTGTCTCCTCAGATCTGGGCAGCTAAGCAGGGTTGGCCCTGATTTGTACTCGGATGGCAGACCAACAAGGAAGTCTGAGGTTCCTACGCAGTTTCTGTCTCCTTGAAAACCCTATGGGGTTGGCATAAGTGGACTACAACTCAACAGCAAAAAAAGGGGGGGAATGTACTGTTAAAAAGCACTAGACATGAGATATTTGCCACCTGGACCCACAAACCAGTTCCACAATCCTAGGAAAACAGTGCGTTTTTTTGGGGGGGGAATGCAAAGAACTTCTCTAAATCTCTGGTGACAGAGATTTCCTGCCCCACCCCACTGGAAGGCACTGAAGCACACATGGTGCTAAACCAGCAGTCACAACAACATTGCAGTCACCTAACCAAGGTGTTCCCTCCAGGCGAAAACCTAGTCAAGTGTCTATTGTGAACAGTTTGGACTGTGCTGCAGCCAGATCTCCTGCATGCGTACTGGAAAGTAAACCCACCGCACAATGGGACTCACTCCCTGCCTAGCAGGGTGTGTTTGGGCCCCTGGCTTTAAAAGTTGCTTCTTGTTTAGTCTTGGGTTCCTTGTACTATTTGCTCTCTTATATTTATGAATCTGACTTCAGTCCCTCCAGAAATGCAGGCTGGAAGTGGAGAGAGAGAGAGCTCTCGTTTAAATTTTAATTTCTGGGAAGAAGCTGTGACTTAATGTTTGCTTTAAAAAAAAATTAATAGTAAATTGCGACTTAATGCGTCACCGGGGTGGGGTGGGGGAGTGCAGATGGGAAGAGAGCAATAAAACAAGTGCCAAGAAGAAGCCTCAAAGGGTTTTTCTGCATCAGGTTACAATCACTTCAAATAAAGTTTTCGGGTTTTTTCCCTCTCCCCCTCAAATGCAAAACTATTTCTCGCAAACTCTAAACGTGAACTCACAAGCCCTGGACTTAAGCCTTGTCCCGCCTTTTTTTTTTTTTTTTAAAGTACTATTATTAGTGGTAGCCGTAGAAAAATAAAACTAAAAAAACGTAAAACCGACAGCAATCGTCGGCTCGATTCCATTCATTAACCGCTCACACCATATGGGGCTATTCTCCTCCCGAGGTTTCCCTTTCTTCTGGCAAGGCAAAGCCCATCAACGGCGGCCTCCTTCACAGCCCTCCTCCCCCTCCCCTCCCCCCACTCCTCGCCTCGCGTCGTGTCCTGGAAAAGTTGCTGGGAGGAAAGCGGGGCGGGGGGAGTTTTGGGCGACCGCCGCCACCTCCTGCGCTTGGAAGCGAGAAGTGATGTTGGGTGACGGTCCCTTACGCAGGCAACTTAGGCGTCGGTTTCAAGGCTCCTCCCTTCTGGTGAAAGGCAGACTGCGGGGCGCCTGGAAACCGGTTCGAGGGAGAGAGAAGGGCTTGAGGGATTGCTGCAAATGGTCAGGCGGCAGCCGTGGCGGAGGAAGAAGAAGAGGCGGCGGCAAGAGCGGCGGGAGGACGGAGAGCAGCCGGAGGCGTCGCGCGCTCTGCCTGGCTGGCTGCAGAGTCGAGACCCGGCGGCGGAGCGGAGGCTGGTGCTCCCGGGGTGGCCCCTTGGCGCCCGCCGCTGCCTTCCCCTCCTCTCCCCCGCCTTCCCTTCATGAGTCTCAAGTTTGAGCTGGTCAGCGAAGGGGAAGGCGAGAAGCAGCAGCCTGGCTAGGGGGGCGCAGCGAGCGGCGAGAGGAGCAGCAGGCGCCGGCCAAGTATGGCTGAGAAGTGGGCTGTGCAAGTTTGCAGCGGGGCGGCAGCGGGAGCAACGGCGGCGGCGGGCGGGCGAGCCAGCGGGCGTCCTGGCCGGCTGCTGCTGGCGCTGCGGCTGCTGCTGCTCTGGGCGGAGGCTCCGGTGCTTCCCGCACGGGGTCAGGCGCAGCAGCAGCAGCAGTACAACGGCGAGCGGGGCATCTCCGTGCCGGACCACGGCTACTGCCAGCCCATCACCATCCCGCTGTGCACCGACATCGCCTACAACCAGACCATCATGCCCAACTTGCTGGGCCACACCAACCAGGAGGACGCCGGCCTGGAGGTGCACCAGTTCTACCCGCTCGTCAAGGTGCAGTGCTCGGCCGAGCTCAAGTTCTTCCTGTGCTCCATGTACGCGCCCGTCTGCACCGTGCTGGAGCAGGCGCTGCCGCCCTGCCGCTCCCTCTGCGAGCGGGCGCGCCAGGGCTGCGAGGCGCTCATGAACAAGTTCGGCTTCCAGTGGCCCGACACGCTGCGCTGCGAGAAGTTCCCGGTGCACGGCGCCGGCGAGCTCTGCGTGGGCCAGAACACCTCCGAGCGCGGCACGCCCACCCCCTCGCTGGGGCCCGAGTTCTGGACCAGCAACCCCCAGCTGCGGCCCGGGGGCGGCGGCGGGGCGGGGGGAGGGGGCCACCTAGCGGAGAGGGCCGGTCGCTACACCTGCCCCCGGGGCCTCAAGGTGCCTTCCTACCTCAACTACCGCTTCCTGGGCGAGAAGGACTGTGGGGCCCCTTGCGAGCCCGGCCGCCCTTATGGGCTCATGTACTTTGGGCAAGAGGAGCTGCGCTTCTCCCGCACCTGGATCGGCATCTGGTCCGTGCTGTGCTGCGCCTCCACTCTCTTCACGGTGCTGACCTACCTGGTGGACATGAAGCGCTTCAGCTACCCAGAGAGGCCCATCATCTTCCTCTCGGGGTGCTACACCGCCGTGGCCGTCGCCTACATCGCGGGCTTCCTGCTGGAGGAGAAGGTGGTCTGCAATGAGCGCTTTGCGGAGGACGGCTCGCGGACGGTGGCCCAGGGCACCAAGCGTGAGGGGTGCACCATCCTCTTCATGATGCTGTATTTCTTTGGCATGGCCAGCTCCATCTGGTGGGTCATCCTCTCTCTCACCTGGTTCCTGGCCGCTGGCATGAAGTGGGGCCACGAGGCCATCGAAGCCAACTCCCAGTACTTCCATCTGGCTGCCTGGGCTGTGCCTGCTATCAAAACCATCACTATCTTGGCCTTGGGGCAGGTAGATGGGGATGTGCTTAGTGGCGTCTGCTTTGTGGGCATCAACAACGTGGATGCCTTGCGGGGCTTTGTGCTTGCTCCTTTATTCGTTTACTTGTTCATTGGCACCTCCTTTCTGCTGGCTGGATTTGTGTCCCTCTTCAGAATTAGGACCATCATGAAGCACGATGGGACCAAGACAGAAAAGCTGGAGAAACTGATGGTGAGGATAGGGATCTTCAGCGTCCTCTACACGGTACCTGCCACCATTGTAATTGCCTGCTACTTTTACGAGCAAGCTTTTAGGGAACAATGGGAAAAGAGTTGGTTTGCTCAGAGCTGCAAGACCTATGCCATCCTGTGTCCCAGTAACCACCACCATCCTCCTATGAGCCCAGACTTCACGGTCTTCATGATCAAATATCTCATGACTTTAATTGTAGGCATAACTTCAGGCTTCTGGATCTGGTCTGGGAAGACACTCAATTCCTGGAGAAAGTTTTACACCAGACTCACCAACAGCAAGCAAGGGGAAACGACTGTGTGAAATTCATACAGCCAATTAAGGATAGCAGGCAGAAGGACCTTGCTGTGTCTGCCCATTGTCCCAGCCACAGAGGGAAGGGAGATGCTCGTATGCTCATACAACCATTCCTTGGACTCCCTCCCTCCTCAGCCTACAAGGACCTGAAAGGAAAGAGGCTGGTGGAAGGACAGACCTTTTTCTTCCTCTCTTCATTCAGCTGGGACTAAGCTTACTAAAAAGTTGGGAATGTGGCTTTGCGATTGTTGTAAATAGCCTCTGTAAGATTTTGTAAGTATATTTGTATTTAAATTGCAAAGTTCTCTGTTTCATAACTATTTAGAACTTTTTTTAACCCGTTTGCAGACTTCTTTTTAAAAAGAGAACGTTCCATTTTTTAAAAGTGAGAGATGGAAACAGAGGAACCAAAACAGTCCCTTTTTTCTTCAGCCCACTTGTTGCTTTTCAAATCAAGACTGACTTTTATTTCATAAGCAGTTGTAATACCCAAATAGTTTGCATGATGCTCCACTGATTGCAGCAGAACAAATGGTCTTCGGGAAGTTGCAGGCACTTGATTTCTGTCTGCTCCATAACAAATACAAGCAAGGAATGGAAGAGGCTAAGCCTTCTCTTTCTCTGTATGGCCTGGAGAAGTAAAGGAGGAAGCAGTTTTACCTGTTCTAGCTCCTCTGTGGGAGGGGCCTGGGGGGGAGGGAACCATATGCTAGTCAGTTGCATTCCTAGTAGTCCTTGCCTAAGAAAACTTTCAGTAGGCAAACTCTTGGTGAGAAACAGTCTCCCTAGCCCTAACTAAAGGTGTGACCAGTTTTAAGGTGCATGAAATTGAAAGGTCATGAATAAATGCTTCTCCCCAGCTGAATCTGTACAGCGTGTCTGATAGTTTTAAGAACTGTCACAGAAACCTAACTTTTCGCTTAACTTTGTGTACTATACCATTTGTTTTTAAGCCATGGAAAAGCAATTCCTCCCTTCTGTATTCTACAGAAATGGAACTGTTTGGTTGTCATGTCTGTTCAGTAGCTGGGTGGAAAGGAACCTTTGGAGATTTGTTGTGATTTGGTGTTCTGTTTCTTAACAGAATGCGTTTAGCAGTTTTGCTGCAGGAGACTTACCAAGGACTACTGAACTGGTTTTATGGACGAGTTCAGCAAGGCCAAGAATAAAGAGGAAAATAAAAAGGTCTCAGCAACTTGGTTTATTTGGATTTTCAAAGTATTTATAACATTTACATTTCATTTCTAGAAATTTTTATGAGCTACTGGGGCTTAATTCCTCCCTGTTAATAGTGATTGAAAAGCATAATAATTTATGACACCAGTAAGAAGAAATATAAACTGAGAGGCCGTGAGGCCCAAAGAATCTACAAGCTTGACATTTCGGTGTACTAATTTATATGTAAAGCTAAGAGAGCCCAAATGTGACTGGTCTACTCTCTCTCTCTCTAAACTGTTACAGGTCCTATTTCCTTACCAGGCTTATAAAGATGCGTCAAATTCCCTAAACTGTTACAGGTCCTATTTCGTTAACAGGTTTATAAAGATGCGTCAAATTTAACTAGCAAATGCATTTTAATATTTAATCCTTTGTATGGCAAAACAGACTTGCTGCTTTTCTGATTGTACTGTTTCAGACTTTTTATATAAGCACCTGTCAAATATTATCTTCAACTTACCATATCCTAGAATGCATAACAATGTGAATTTGATATGCGTTTTTTCCTGTTCTCTATCAAAATCATTTATATTTATAGAGGAATAGAAAGTTTATATATATAAATATATATATAAATACATATTTTTAATTTCTTTGAAATAAATTGAGGTTTTGTACAAAATTACCTTGTCCTTTTAAAAATTCTTCATGGAAACTTAATACATACTGTACTTAACGTTGAAGCTGTGGGGCTTATTTAAATCAAGTTAAAAAAACTGAAGAAGAGTATACACTGTATAGGTCCACTGTTTTAATTAAACTCCTATCTTTCTCCATTTACCTTCGTACTAATGTAGGCTGTGTAGAATTAATGAGAGAAATACTGCTGATGGTGAGAAAATTGTTTTTCCTCTCTAACAAGTTTAAAAGCTTTCAGTTTTTTGTTTCTTTAACACAGCAGCTAGAAACCCTCTTTTGTGCTAGTCTTGCTCCCTTAATACAAATGTGAAAATATTCACACTATCAACATCATTTTTAGACTGTTGTGCTTAAAATACTAGAAGACCTTTATGGAAGGTTCTTTTAAGCAGTTCCTTTGTTGCCATGTAGCATATTTTTGTGCAGCAAGCAATGTGGCAGACTTTTAAAAAACCCTATGTATTCCAATTTGGGACGGAAGGGGGAGAAATCCTTTCATTTTCACAGTGGTTCATCAGAATTTTATTTGGATTGAAACTCTTGGTAAAGCTTATTTCAGCCATTAATTGGGTAGCCGTTTTAGTTATTATTTTGATGTCTGTAGGAAGATTGCGCAAGGAGAAAAGAACAGGTTAACAGCAAGATTCTCTCTCATTGTACCAGCCCATATTTTAAATGAAACTCTGCAAGCCTTAAAAACATACATCCAGTGTATTTAAATACTGAACACTCGTCAGTTGCAGTTAATTAAGGCAGCATATTTTTATTTGATGTATAGTTCTGTTCTGGTTAGATGAATTTTATAATTTTAATTTATTAGTTGTTTGTACTGATCGTTGGCCTGAAGCAAAATTTATGTATGAATCATGGAAAGTGATAGGAGCAGAAACCCTTGGCTGCAATACCATGAGCCTATTTGGTTGTAAGTTCCACTTAGAAAAGAGAGAGAGCGAGAGAGAGAAAACATGGGATTCTGGAGTATCTGAGTTCTAAAATCAACAGTGTTGCATTTCAGTGAATTCGCAGTTTTCATTTATACATATTTTTCTCTTGAGTGTTTTGTACATGTTTCTCATTCATAATTTCTATCTGTGTCTGATCTAGGAGGGAGACATACAGACCTGTCTTTTTATGACTATTTTGTAGTCAGGGTTTTACCGTTGTGAAAACTATATATGGGAGCAGCTGAAGGAACGTAGGGGGAGGCTTAGAAGGTGCTTGAGGTGGTTGAAAGTTTGCTTCTCCAGCCTTCCCATCCCAAATAATACACATAGCAGTATAATCTGGTTCGGGTTCTATGGATATTTTTCAGTTATTCAGTTTTCCTTTCTGAGAGCAGAAAGCTAAGCTCACTTGAGAACCTGCTTTAATTAGCCCTCAGCAGCACGCTGTGGCACCAGTAGCCTGGGCAGGCAGATGCTGAGCCCTAATTTATTCCCTTGCAATGGGGCTGCTCCGCATTGTCAGCTTCACTTCTGCTTTACTCCTGTGTACGAGCCACTGCCCTGATGAATCTCACAGCCTACCTTGCTGGGATTTTAATCAGCTGCGATCCTGATGGTTTCCAGCCCAAAGAGAAAAGCAGTTGTTTACAAACAAAACACATGTAGAGCATTTCTGGATGTGTTTGCTATAATGCTTTCGTAGCCCTTTCCCAGTCAAAAGATGGTACTTCCTCTACCTGGATGTATTTATAGGAAGAGGGTCATATTTTGCCATGAAAATAAAAGTACCACGTGCCCAGTATGCAGTGCCCATTCATTTCATTGTGGCTGTCCAGGACAGCCCCTTATCTTTTGCTGCACAAAGTGTCACTACACCTTCTTCAAGGGAATGCACAATGTAAACGTAGCAATTTCAGTGCCTGAAAGTATCTGAAGCTGAAACCCTTTGTATGTTTACTTGGCAGTAAGCCTTCTAATAACCACAGAATTTGCTTTTGTGTATAGTTTCATAAGTGATATTTTGCAAAAAGCACAAGACCCATTTTGAAAACTGATACAGAAACTAGTCAAGATAGTCCCTTAATATTGGGAAGAATCAAGTCCAGTGGGTCCAAGTCGCCCGTGTGCATAAGATGTTTTTCCCTTTCCCTAATATTGTGCATATAACATGCACAAATGTCCTACAGTGCAGTCTGAGGCATGTTTACTCGGAAGGTCTTCCCCTCAGGCAAGCGTGTAACATATTGCAGCCTTATAATGCAATCCTAAGCAGAGGTGCACTCTTCAAAGTCCATTGACTTAGAAAGGTATAAAACTGCTCAGGATTGCTTTATTTAGTTATTCTGCACCATAGCGGCTAACTCTAGGACTGCAGTGTTTATTTTCAGAGCTTTAAATGGATTGTCATTGATAAGCAACACCCCTTAACTGTGGTAAGTTGTTAGCAAATGCCTGAGCATACAAAAATGTCATGCCTAAACACAGGTTTAAATTGACACATATGTGTTTTGGCTTTTAGATTAGTAGCCAAGTTGAGGCTGCCAAAAGCAATTATTTATGTAGCTGGTCCACATGACTTTTGAAACGCTCTCATCCATGTGCTGAGCCATACATGTGGAGCATGAATATATTAGATATTCGGGGCTTGAGTGGAGGCCAGGACTCCACAGGCACATGGGCTCAAAGCACTTGAAATATACAAGTATCTCTAAGGTGGCCAATATGATATATCAGGCCTCAGAACAGTTTCGGACATTCCAAGAAACATTGCCAAGTAGATCATTTGATCTGCTGCTTTCATCACTTGTCCTTTATATTCCCGAGGAAAGAAGCAAAAGAACAACTCTTGCACATGCTCAGAAAGGTGTGCAGGGTAATGTGTTCCCCACCATAGGGCTGATGTAAGTCATTCCCCTTTTCATGCTACATAAGAAGTGTAAGATGCCTACAGGAGACTATCCTTGCAAGCCCTTGTTTCTTTAAATGACCATTGTAACAGAATTTAGGGAATGTATGCAACACTGGGAGCTCCTAGTTTCACTGTGCATATAGGAAGCATGTCAATTTTTAAATGAAGGCTTCGGTTCCATAATCTATTAAGGATATGCTTCCATTAACATGCTGGGAATTGTTCTGCCACGTTGGCTTTTTGTGCAGCATTCAGCAACTTGTATAAGTTTTATTGTATATTCAGCTAGGCAGTTTAAAGTACTAATTGTGGCATCTTCCATACAGGGATGGGATTCTGTGGTTTCCCCATTGCTGGTGTGGCTGCAGAGAAAATGGAGCAGCAACATGGCTTCCACATGGCAGTTTTCCACATCGTTTCTCTGCCCCGATTGCCTGGAAGCCCCCCTCCGGCCTACCAGGGCTTTTGTAATTTTTTTTTAAAAGTTGGCATAAGAATATAATTATATCAATATACTGCTGTAATGATAGACATAGCATGTTCTCTGAATTTCCAGCTTTCATTAAAAAAATAGACTAAATCTGTAATTATTCCCTTTGTGAGAAGACATGCCATTTTCCTTATATTTCTACAAGAGAAACGGCTACAGACTTAAATGAATGCTCAAGAGTTCAGAGAAGTTGCTATACCTATTGTTACAATGGCATACCAATATGACACTATTCTCGTGCTGATTTTTTAAAATAAAAGCCCACCCCCCATGATGGGGAGTAAAATGGCTGCTGTGCGGCCCAGATTTTGCCCATGCACATAGCAGCCATCCAAGCTTTCCTAAAAGCAGGTTTGAGAAAAAAAGAAGAGATTGGATTTATACCCCGCCCTTCACTAGCTAGAGGAGTCTCAGAGCGGCTTACAAACTCCTTTCCCTTCCCCTCCCCACAACAGACACCCTGTGAGGTAGGTGGGGCTGAGAGAGCTCTGACAGAAACTGCTCTTTTTCAAGGACTGCTGTGCCAGAACTATGGCTTGCCCAAGGTCACATCAGCAGGTGCAAGTGGAGGAGTGGGGAATCAAACCCGGTTCTCCCAGATTAGAGTCTACGCACTTAACCACAACACTACACCAAAGTGGAGAAAAGCTGGGGAAACCCCTGGAGGTACACAAATGCATTACAATGCTATGAGGAAGCATGAAGAAACCCCACTTCCCAAAAGCATTTAACTTGAGGCAGATATCCTGTGTGGAAGACACTGCCCTGTGTGACCGAGATAGGGAAGAAAAAACATTCCAAGACAATAGATTTCAATCCAATGTTTACAGTACAGAAAATTGGATCGTGTTAATTGTAACACTATATTGAAAAATTATCAAGATGCCAAGCGTCTCTTTATCCTAAAAAGCTACTGCCCTCATCTATTAAAAAGATTGGACGTGGGCGTCAGTTGTGGGAATTACATGCTGGAAACTTATTCACAAATACATCTGTATATAAACTTATTTCTGTATTGTGTGTTTAGAATTTTGCCCTTCAAGCTACTTCAGGCGCTCAGCTTCCTAACCCTATGATATTTATTTAATGCATTTCTATCCTGCCCTTCCTCCAAGGCATTCAGGGTGGCATAGATGATTCTTCCCTTGTATCCTCACAAAAGGTAGGTTATGCTGAGACAGACGGTGAGTGGAGCAATGTGACCCAGCAAGCTTGATGGCAGAGTGGAGATATGAATCAGGGTGTTTTTAGATCCCAGTCTGATTCTCTTAACCACTGCACTGCATAGCACTGGCTTTTGACTGGTGTATAATGATTCTGTATAAACAAACCCAACAACTAAAAACAACGGTCATATTTTTCCTCACTCTTTCTCCAAGCAGTGGTTTACATAACCTTCCCCTGTCCCAACTTTTCCCCACAACAGCCCTGGGAGGAAGGCTTGGCTGAAGAGAACAGCACAAGATCACCCAGGAAGCTTCATGGCTTGGTGGCAGTGAATTTTATCTGGTGGTGAATTGTATTTCTAGTCCTCCCGTGCTCTGACCGCTGTTTCCCACTTGCTCCAACATTCTGGCCCACGTGGGTTGCAATCCGCACACGAGCTGTTTAAAAGTCCATTGATTTCAATGGGATTTAAGCAGCCCAGCTGTCTGCAGGACTGCAGCCTCTGCTTTTTTGGGAGATGTAAGAAAGACCTTGCTGCTGTAGAAAAGTAGGCCTTTGACACTAGGCCTATACAAAAATATTCAAAGATCCCCAAATGAAAAGGTTCACATTTCAAGACAGTGTTTGATAAAGTAGGGCTCTTCTTCTGGTTCATTTTTGACCTCCCCCATATTTCTTTCGGATCAACGCAGCAACTGTGCTCATTCCTTAAAAAGAGGACTCTTTCTACTGAACATTGGAACATTTCCTTGGACAGAAAGAAATCTTGATTTCAACCATATAAAACATGCTTACAACAGCAAAAATAACAGATAGTCTTGTGACACCTTAAGGACTAACTAATTTACTGCTGTGGTGGCTCAAGTGGTTAAGATGCTGAACTGCAGGCTATGGAAGGTCGGTAGTTCAGCAGTTCGAGACCCGAGTGTGCCGCATGATGGAGGGAGCTCCTGTCTCTAGTTCCAGCTCCTGCCAACCTAGCATTTCGAAAGCAAGAAATTGCAAGTAGATAAATAGGTACCACTTCGGTGGGAAGGTAACAGCGTTCCGTGCACCTTGGTGTTTAGTCATGCTGGCTACATGACCATGGAAATGTCTTCGGACAGCGCTGGCTCTTCGGCTTTGAAACGGAGATGAGCACCGCAACCCTAGAGTCGGATTCGACTGGCTTTCGAGCAAGGGAACCTTTACCTTTTAAATTTCCATGAGAAAATGGCATGTTTAGGCCAGAGGAGGCTTCTCCGGCCTACGAAGCCCAAGTGGCTCTTCTGTTTGAGGAAGAACCACTTGGGTTGGATGAAATCTCCCTAGGCTGGAGGAAGGCTTCGAACTTTGCTCAGTAGGATGCTAGGATAAGCCACTGTCAGACTTCTGGAAGGAAAAGACATAGCCTGATCCTTAGGGTATCTACTTAAGCACAACTAATTTGATCAGGATTTTCTTTCCAGTAAGTCTGACTGTAACCTTGGTTTTGAAATTAAGGAAGAGGTCAGATGGCAAAGTCTGGGTCTCTTTTCAATTCATTGATGAAAAAATCTGGAGTTATTGAGATGTTGATTAAAAAAAACAAACCAGTATATCTCCTGCTGGCTGGCAAGGACGTCTAAACCAAGATAACCTAATACTGTGTTGATATAATTAGCAGAATATTTTCTATATAGAACATTATCATGTTAACCCAGGCTGAAGGAAGTGTACTGATGATTGAAATATATGCCATATGGACCATCTTATCGTGCCATTTGATCATGGATCAAGAAAGAGTATGGCCATTGTAGATGTACAGAGTAATAAGTGGCAAATTCCAGAGCACTGGCTGTGTTACTTTGTTGCAGCAAAAAACAAACCTGAGAAAGGAGTCTTCACTTTAACAACTAGTTTCTATTTTCGTATATTTTCATGGGATAGGGCACACTTCACCAGATGCATGAAGTGTGTTCCTAGATGGTAGATATAGATACATTGCACAGAGAAAAACATGTCAACAGACAATGGAATCTCAAGAAGTACTTTGATATATGATGCTCAGTGAACAATGAGCATCATACAGATGAACATCATATAGATGAATAGCTAGCGTGAACAGTGACCTTTTGCAGCAGCAGTAATAGCTGATAATGCAATCTTCCCAAACATACTAAGCAAATGTAGTATCTATTGTGTGATGGGAATTCATTGTGTTTATTGAACCACAATGAGAGAGTACCAGGTTTCCTAATGAATTCCAATTCAGAGGCAGTTTCATGCAGGAATCTTTCTTTGAAGCTCTTCTGTCGAAGAGCGGTGCCTCTCAGGTCAGCAGCAGTGTGTTCTGGTAGACTGAAATGTCCTCCCACTGCTTTCTGAATGGTGCCACTTTTGATACCGCATTTGTCATATGGATATCATCCTGAAAAGCCTACGTAATGATTAGAGAAGACAAATACAATGAACCAGAATGGTTAAAAAGTCATGGTTTTTGCAATATAGAGGTGAACGGCACAGTAGGGTGTTTTAAGCTAATGACAGTACCTTGCATTTTTTCTTCTCGGTTTTTTGTTCATGAGCCGTGGACATTTAGTTATATTTTCCTTTCTCAGGATAGCACTATTGTTGCTAGTGAGTTAGAGTCACTAGGAATGGTACAGTAGTGAGGGACAAAAATGGATGACAGGAATGATGATTCTGTATAAACCAACCAACAACTAAAAACAACTGTCATATTTTTTCCTCACCCTTTCTCCAAGTAGTGGTTTACATGGCGTTCCCTTGCCCCACCTTTTCCACTTTGCTCAGGAAAGCAGACTATTGCTGTTATCCTTCTGTTCTATTGTTTGTTCTGCTTGTGGGAAACCTTTTTTGTCCTAGAGCCTTTGTCCTTCAGGGCAGAGTTGAGCACAATGTCTTTGGAGTCCTATATAACTAGAGCACTGAGACTTTTGGTTGGCTGTCCTAGCTTGGTTCCCCTATTGAAATGTTTTTTTCTGGTCTAATTACTGACTTCACCTGGACCTTTCAGTACCTTATGCTGAACCAGCATGGAAGATATGGCTGAAAAGTGGATGAAAGAGCTTCTTACTTCTACAGGACATCAAAGACCCATAGTCAGAATTCACAGTTAGAGCATATCATTAGATGATGTGCATGCACTAGGTCTGGGGTTCACTCTCCAGTTAAAGGGGACTGGAAAAGAACTCTACCCGAAATCTAGGAGAGTTGCTGTCAATATCTGACTGATACTGAGCCAGATGAACCAATGACTCAACAGAACACAACACAACTTCACATGTTATATGTATGTTTATATTGGAATTGTGCTATAACATGCTTTGCACATGAGCACTGCCTCCCAAAGAGAAAAAGTCGGAGCTAGGATAAATTAAGCACATGTGCAAAGCTGCCCTCTAGGAACAAAGTACTTGGATTGCTCCAGTCCCTCACTTGCAAACACAATCCTTCTATAAACAGCTGATCTTGAGCTACTGCTAATCAGTATGGCATAAGCAAACAGAGATTATCCAGTTGCTCAGAGTCAAATAGTGCTAAGTATTACTGATAAAGCAGCTCTTTATGGAATGATTTAAGATTAAGAAGGGGGAAAAAATCTCTCTCAAGTTTTGTCCTTGGGAAACTAGAAAGCTGTTTGTCTGTAATCTACCACAGTGTCAATGCTACTGCAATAATCAACCAAAGAACTGTATTTTTTCAAGGTGAAACTGTAGTCTTTTTGTACAGTACTTTCTTCAAGGTGAAACTGTACAGTGTTTCTAAAATGATCAGCATTTTATAGAAGACCCTTAAGGAAAAATTACAAATTATCAGACTTCTTGAACAATGTCTTGGGGCTGTTCACAGAAAAGAGATACATTCACTTTCTCTATATGATTGTGCACCGTTGTTGGTGTTGGTGGGATGGCTGTACACTCCAGTAGCATTGCTATGCTCTCTGTACCTGGGGAGCATTCTTTGTTAAAACATATTTCCACTTTGTTGATTGAGCGTAGGATATGACCTACTGTCATGATCATGCTGGGATATTAGGACTGAGCTGTCCAAAGCGCACTTTTCTAACAATGGTCCGATCTGCACCCCACCATTGTGCAAATGATCTCACATCATCTCACAAATTTCTGTCTGCATTTCATGCCACATCCACTCTCCTATTGTTTCATCGCAGCATCGGCTGTCTGCATCATTTTATTGCCATTTAGTGGTGACTCCAAGGTCACTATGGCATCTCACTGCCTTATCTGAATGTGGTTTTAAGTTGGTACAACCGCAGCTCCCCACCGTCGACCCGCTGTGAGCAAAAAGCAGGCAACTGAAGCTGAATCCCCCCCCCATCTTTTCTGGGGAGATATGCAAATTCTTACAAAGGAAACAAGTTAGCTGAAAATCCAGTTGTCTGTGTTTAAAAGCAGCCAGGGAACATTTTTCTGCAATCATATGGGGGGGGGGGGTTTGGAAGCACGCCCACCCCTGAAACATTTGTTATTTCCTGGGGCAGTCTCCAGAATGCCCTGCCCGGCAACTGCTGGGTGTTTTGTGTTTTTTACCCAGTTCATTCCATCTTTCCTGCCCCCCCTCTGCCTCCCCCTCTGCCAGGTCACCCCCTTTTACTTTCTGGGGGGGTCGCAGGTGCCATTTCCTCCCCGCAGCATAGTGCGGCTCAGTGCCCTGCTGGTGCCCTGGGAGACTGCTCCTCCCCTCCCCTCTCTCTCTCTCGTGCTCTCTCTAAACAACTTGCATCCTGATGCACAGAGGAGAGCTTTAGACTGAGCCAAATGGGAGGCCAGCGCCAGAGCAGCATGGAACAGCTATACATAGCAAATGCAGATTGGGCCAATAAGCAGTCAGAGTAACATACAAACAAGCACATTGCAAAAAAAAAAAAAAAAGAGGTCTCAACAAGAAAACTGATATGCAAAGGCACTAGAACACACATTGAAAACAGTGACTGATCATCCTAACAAAAGCTAAATCAGCATCTCTTTAAAACTTCAGGGGTTCAGAATGGCTTTCACTGACTGAGCCAAGTGATCTTTTCTGGAAAGGAAATTTTCACAGTGAGGTGCCTCTACTCCAGGTCGTCACCAGACCCATTCCTGATGTTGAGTCTTCCCATAAAGATTTCAGAGGGCAATGGTATTGATATGCTAGGAATCACTTCATAAAAGAACGGAAGCATCATCCAGAGTCAAAGTGTAAAGCTGGCTCGCCAGCTCTGAGTCGGGAAATACCTGGAGATTTTTGGGGTGGAGCCTGAGCAGTGGATGTTGCCTTCTGACACACTTCCGGTGATGTCAGGGGTGTGGCATATGCAAATGAGTTATGCTAATGAGTTGTGCTAATGAGTTGTGCTAATGAGCTCCTGCACCTCTTTTTCTACGAAATGAATTCCCACAGAATATTTCTGTGCCACAGTATAGATTTTTGGAATGCCCCCACAATACCTTACATGGCTAACTATGATATGGATTCTGTCATATAGACTGTATGTGGTATTAAATTGGGACCACTGAAGAAGGCCTTTGTGGCCGAAACACATCTCATCCAACTTCATTGGTTTATTGGTTCCAATCAGTGCTACTGAGTATACTGCATTTTATGTAACGTGTACTGCGCAGTTTGTGACCTATATGACCTAAAGGCCTATTTTCTTTTTAATGAACCATTTAAGTACATGGTAATATTAAAGATATATTTCGTTTAAACTTTTATATATATGCGTATAACCACAACTTTTTAGGTATCCAATTCCATTTTGGGGTTGAGGTTTTTTTTTTTTTAAATAAAGGTTTTATTAGCTCCCCTAAAAAGGGGAGGTATTTCGCTTAAAAGAAAAAAAGGGAGGGGTAGACAGTGGGAGAAAGAGAAAGCTGAGTGATATATAAACTGGTAAATTAAACTGTTAGTAATGTCCAATTAATCTTCTTGGGCTTCTTCTGTGTGTTGCCAAACTTCTTTTCTTAGTCCTGTTACATGTATTCTCTGTTAGTATGTTAGTAATGTTCCTTTGAGATTCTGTTAATAAAAAGGATCTCTTCTGTGCACATTCAGAACCGCTTCTTTGCGTGCTGGGTACTTTTACTATCGCTGACGTGGAGGAGCTTCCTCTGTTGTCTTCTCCTTCCGGCTTGTTAGATCCTCCTTCGGGTTGCTGTTAATACGCTCAGTTCATGTACTATAAATCCTCTTCTTTTCATGCCATTACCGGAGGTCCCCATTTTCGAGAATGGTATCAATTTCATTTTCGCTTTTATTCGCTCCCAGACTCTCTATGGGTCCTCCTCGCAATTGTTGACTTATAAGCGCTTGTCAGGCACTTCTCGCTGTCACAATTCCAACTTATCTTTTTTACAAAACTCCCGTCGGATTCACAGCCATAAACAGTCCAAACATTCAACAGCCGGCTCTCGCACAAACAAACGCCCAGACAGAAGTCCATTTTGGGGTTGAGGTTTTGACCCTTCTTTTGTGTTGTTTGGATGTAAATTAACAACATGAAAATGAATCCAGATAAGGCATAAATAAATAGTTACCTGTATGGTGACACTTCATCATACTGGCAATCTAACACAGCCTTCCCCCTTCCCAAGAATGTCTAGGCACTCTCAGTCTTCTTAATGAGAATAGCAATTGGTATGTTAACAGTAAGCTACCAATGGAATAAGAGAAGGTTTTCTTTCTCTGTAGCATCAGATTCCTCTTTGTCTCAATGAGTTCCTTGGACTCTTCTGGATCCAGGGAAAGGTGGGTCTGAGTACTTAAAGCTGAGAAGGACATCTGTTGTCAAGACACTTGGAATGCTATGAATCCTGGAAGAATGTCCTCAGAAATGTTTTATGGGGAAGGGAGGTTGCTACACAATTGCCTGAAAGAAGCAGAAGTAGAGGCCATGTGGTCTATCTGAAGAGATAAGAATAGATTCAAGACTCACTTGAACAAAACCAGCACAAAAAGATGGGAGATTGAAATTTCATTAACTATAAGCTTATTATTTATAATATTTATACCCTAAGCTTGTATACTTAAAAAAGCACTCAAGAAGTAAAAAAAAGACATTCACATAAAGCTAATTAAACCATAAAACAAAAGCAAATCAATAAAAACAAACTGCAGTTAAAAGATTGCCTCTGAACCCTGACCTGGATAGCCCAGGCAAGCCTAATCTCATCAGATCTCAGAAGCTAAGCAGGGCCGACCCTGGCAAGTATTTGGATGGGAGACCTCCAGAGAATACCAGGGCCAAGAGACAGAGGCAGGCTATCAAGCTACAAATAGACTCAACTTGTACTGTAATGTATTACAACTGTACTTGTACTGTAATGTATTTCAATGGAGCCCATGCAAGTCAATTGGCATTAACATTCCTGGCTCCCATTATTTCCAATGGGCCTTCAAGTGTTTCCCATTGTTTCCAATGGGCAATCCTGTCCTTTCTTTTATTACATCCCTTGAAAAGAACCTATTTTTCAGGACATTTGAGCAAATACACAAGGAATATGCAGTAGCAATCATGTTGCACATCTCACAAAAGGTGCCTGCAAAGAAGGGTACACTGAGCAGCCTTTACAATATAAATTCATACAAATAAATTATAGCAAAATATATCTTTTAACTAGCAAGAAGAGTTGAGAACCATTTTATTTAGACATTTTTTTTCACTTTTTTACAGGGAGAGTATTTCCATTATACATTTGACATTTTTTTAAAAATGCAGCTAGAGCTGTAAGAAACAGGCACCAGGTTCCCAAAGGTTGGGAAACATGCTAAATACCCCCAAGAATAATTGTGAATGGCCACTCCACTGCATCAGGAGGAACTGGCCACATATATAGCTTTAGTTTAGTTACCTCTGAGGCAGCCAAGGGGTCAGGGGGAACCCCTCCCCCAGTTCTCACTCACCAGTGGGGCCAGGACACTAGAAGCCCTCCCACTGTTGCCCCCCCAAAGCACCAAGAATACAGAGCATCACTTGCCCCAGACCAAGAGATCCTATACATTGTGGCAGCAGTCCAGAAAGCCAAAGGCAAAGAGCAAGCACACAGCACAAAATCCTGGGGCTGCCGCCGCACCGGAAAGTAGCTGGCCAGGCCATAGCGGGAAGCGGGTGAACCTGCCCAGCTCTTTGGAGTCACTGGGGTGGGGGGCTCCTGACAGGCTCAACTCCACCCCTGAGCACAGAACACGTGTGGCTATCTTTGCAACAGAGGACGAGGGGCAGAAGATGCCAGAGCAGGTCTAGAAGGGTGTGTGTGTGTATGTGACTGCCTCCAATAAAGTTTGCTCTCCCTCCCCCGCATGCTCACCTTGAAGGAGTAGAGGAGGGTGAGGAAGCTGAGGCAGCAGTAGTCCAGAGAGGCAAAGGCAGAGACACCCCCCATCTCCCTCCTGAGAACCACCTATGCTATAGAAGTGAGATAGCCAGTATGGGACAAGGGTTGGCGTAGAACCAGGAAGAACTCTACTCAGATCACTCCTGTGATCTAAAGCTTGCTGGGTGACCCCCGGTGAACCCTCTCACAGCCACACCTACCTCACAAGGCTGTTGTGTGGCTAAAACAGGGGAAAACCTGAGTTCTACCGGGATTAAAATGTAGTAAATAAATAACAGAAGGGCATGGGTGAGAACACCAGCAATGTCTTGTCCCCAACAGCAAAGCCAGGGGGTGGGCCATGTGTTCAGCCCTATGATCTCAGGCACACAAGGGGGGGGGGGAGAATTCGTCTCCCGAATCAGAGACCATGATTCCCCCATGGCTGATCTCTCTGCAGAGTCTCTGGCCTGCTGCAGCCTTGCCTTGATTTGGAGGAGGACGCTCCGGAGAGGCAGCTGGCTGGTACACTTGCAGCAGGGCAGCCGTGGTGGGGCTCCTTTCCCTGGCTGCCCACTGCTCCCTTCCCCTGGCGCCACTCTTTTGCCTGGCTGCAGCAGCAGCAGCACGGGGAAGGCCGGAGGAGGGAGGGGCCAGTGGCAGCTCCAGGCAGATTTATAGCCGGTGAGGGGGCAGCTCTGCGCTGGGCTGGCCCTGGGGAAAAACACGCTGCCGAGAGGGGCCGCCTCCGGGGGGTGGTCAGGAAAAGGGGAGAGTCCGCAGAGCGGATGGGAGGAGTGGCGCCCTCACCCCCATAGCCCAGGGCACGTTGGGACAACTAGCTGCCTTTCGGACAGAGGACAGAGTTGGAAGAGCCCGCGCTGGAGAGCGCTTCTGGCCCCGTTGCAGGAACTGCCACCTGGCTTGGGCAGCAGGCCAAGAGAGGGATACAGAGGGAGGAGTGGCGAGCAGCTCACTCTAAAGGCGTGGTGGTGGTGGCGACTGCCGCAGTGGCGCACAGACCACTGGCAGTGCCTTCCAGCCAGCAGCAGAGAGTTGCAAGCCTTCGCCCCTATGCACCACCCACTGTGTGCGATGAGGAGGGGGCAGAGGATGGCGGCATTACGGTGTGCAGCTCTGGGGGGGAATCTCAAGCCTCTTGCCCCATCCAGCAGCCCCCATAAAGGGGAAAGGCCAAGCAGGTGAGCCAGGAAGGGCGGGGGGGCCTTCCCTGGGGCGCCGCACCTCTGCACGGGTGGAGTGCAGAGGAGAGTGCTGCTGGGAGCAGGGGGCAGGGTTTGCTCATGTGCCCACCCCCTTGGCTCCTCACTCCCGGAGCGCCGCTCCTCGGCACTCCGGCTCCAACCGACCCCTGTGTGGGAGTATTACATCTGGCTCCTGATCTTTATAGCCATAGCCAGGGGTCTTTTCGTAGAAAAAGAGCTGCAGGAGCTCATTAGCATATAGTATGCTAATGAGCTACTAGGCTATTAGCATATACCACAACCCCTCACATCACCGGAAGTAATGTCAGAAGGGGAAGCAAAAGGGGGGGAGGCATTTTCAAAAGCCTCCCCTTCCCCAGCTGGCCTGCAGGGGGGAGCAAAGAGAGAAGGGGTTTAAAGTTTAAACCCCTTCTCACTAGAGTTGGGCCACAGAAGGAGGAAAGAGGGAAGGAAAGAGAGAGAGTAGAGAGAAGGAAAGAAGGAAGGAAAGAGGGAACGAAAGAGAAGGAAAAAAGGAAGGAAAGAAGGAAGGAAAGGCGATAAAAAGAGAGAAGGAAAGAGGGAAAGAAAGAGAAGGAAGGAAGAAGAGAAAGAAAGAGAGAGAAGGGAAGAAGGAGGGAAAGGAGGAAAAAAGAGAAGAGAAGAAGGTGGGAAAGAAAGAAAGAGAGAAGGGAAGAAGGAGGGAGAGGAAAAGGAGAGAAGGAAAGGAGGGAATGAAAGAAAGAGAAGGAAAGAAGGAAAAGAGAGGAAGGAAGAGAAGAGAAAGAAGAAGAGATTGGATTTATACCCTGCCCTTCACTACTGAAAGGTGTCTCAGAGCGGCTTACAAACTCCTTTCCCTTCACCTCCCCACCATGGACACCCTGTGAGGTAGGTGGGGCTGAGAGAGCTCTTGACAGAAACTCTCTTTTTCAAGAACAGCTCTTATCAGAGCTACGGCTTGCCCAAGGTCATCCAGCCAGGTGCAAGTGGAGGGGGAATCAAACCCGGTTCTCCCAGATTAGAGTCTGCGCACTTAACCACTACAGAGAAAGAAAAGGAGGGGGAAAAAAGGAATGGAGGGAAGGATGGCAAAGAGATGGAGGGAGGGAGGGAAACTCTCCCACCCCATCAAGCCCCCCCCAACCCATCCCTTACTTATCGCTTCAGCACAGGCTGGGGAACCCGGCTGCAGGGCTCTCTGGGCCCTCCCCCAGCCCCAGCGCTCCTGCGTGGGCCCGGGGGACCCAGCTGTGGGGCTCTCTGGGCCTGCCCCCAGCCCCAGTGCTCCTGCACGGGCCCGGGGGACCTAGCTGCTGGGATCTCTGGGCCTGTCCCCGTCCCCAGCGCTCCTGCGTGGACCCGGAGGACCCGGCTGCAGGGCTCTTCGGGCCTCTCCCTGGCCCCAGCACTTCGGCGCGGGGAGCTGGGGGCGGGGCTTGCCGCACCACCATTTGCACCAGCTCCTGGGCTGCCGGAGCAGTGCTCCAGTGCACTCCGGCCCCAAAAGACCCCTGGCCGTACCAAAGGGAATGAGAGATGGCATAATCATACTGAATACAGCAGGTCCTTCACCCACAGTGTGCACACGTGTGCTGCACCTTTACTGTTACAATGTTCTTGTTCTTGCTTGTTCTACTCTGCTCTTTCCCCTTGCTGCTCAGGGCTGCCTCTTCACATCTCCCCTTCTGGCCTTTTCCACATTCCAGCTCAGGCTTGCCTTCTGACCACACACCTCCCCACCTCTGCCTGGCTCCTTGCCTTATTTGCTGCTGCCTCAATGTGATCTGCCTGGGTCCCAGCCACCTCCCTGTCCTGGCCTTCCTTCCATGGGTCAGTCTGGGCCATGACTGCCCTCAGCTCTAGCAACCAGAGCAGAGTTGAGTCAGGATTGGGCATCAGCTCCAAACAATTACCCAATCGTGTTACCACCCTCCATTCCAAAATTACTCCCCCAAAAGTCCTGAACCCGGACTGAAATGGGGCCAAATAATTGGCCTAATCCAAAAGTACCTGGTTGTGATGCAATATAATCTGTTGTCTGATGTGCTGGCTGTGAGAAACTTTTGTAAATATCATTTCACAATAGATTTGTTTTTCCTGTATCAGAGCCACTTGTGTGACAGGAGGGGATAAACTAAACAGACAGACTGCTGCAGCTCTGGCAGAGTTGGGGCATTCTTGTTTTCTAAACACTTTGCTGTGTATTGAGTTCCCAGCTCACCCCATTCTGGAAAATCCTGAGCTTGTGGACTGAGCCCAGAAATTGCACTAAAAAGATCTTTCATTGTACCAAAGTTCTCCAAAAATGCAAGTTGTGTTGATTTAATGGGATTCATTTTAAAAATTAGTACATGCATTTATGGAGCTTTCCTTCTCTTTTGGGTTCATATAGAAAACAGATAGAGATAGGATGGATATGATCATAGGCGTAAACTACGGGGGGGGGGTTGGGGTCTGGCCTTCCCCAAAAATTCCCGGGAAGACTGAGCCTTCCCTGAGGCAACCAGTGCCAGGCAATACTGAGTTCAAAACTTCC
Organism: Gekko japonicus; assembly: GCF_001447785.1. Lineage (NCBI taxonomy): Eukaryota > Metazoa > Chordata > Lepidosauria > Squamata > Gekkonidae > Gekko > Gekko japonicus. The sequence goes on from NW_015169195.1 coordinate 558,893, forward strand.
CTGCAATCCAGCTTCAGAGTAGCTGCTTCCTCCTCCTTTCTTCTAGCATCACAGCTCCTTCCCCAACCTTTCCTATTTCCTGCTTGGGAGAGGAGAGAAAGAAAGCAAGCCTCCCTTAGATTGGCTGAGGGCTACTCCCCCTCCTCCTCTGGGGAGGGGAGGGAAAGAGCCAGAGAGAGAGAGTCCGATAGCTCTTTTAAGACTATCAACACTTTCTTCCAGGTATAAGCTTTTTTTTGGGGGGGGGAGCTAAAGAGAACATGCCAGAGAGAGAGAGAGAGGGTGAGAGTCAGTGTCAGCAACATTTTCTTCCAGCTGTTTTTGTTTGCCTGCAGACTTCTTGGGGTGGGGAGGATGCTAAAGAGAGCATGCCAGAGAGAGAGATATGGATCCCCTTTTCTATTTCTAACAGATGGGGAAGGGGAAGAAACCTAACAGTACAGCTTCCATTCCTTATTAGTGAAAGGGAGCATGAGTCCAGCAGCACCTTAAAGACTAATGAAGTTTCTGTCAAGGTAGGAGCTTTCATGAGTCACTGCTCACTTCTTCAGATATAGCTAGAATGGGACTCCATCTGTCCTTATATCTTGGAGAGTGAAGTGATTTCAGATGCCAAATGACAACAGCAGGCATTGTTAATGAGAGAAACAACCTAGGTCTCAATTCAGTCCAGGAGTTTGCATTGTCTTGAGCCTCATTATCAGTTGCAATTCAGCAGTTTTTCTTTCTAATCCCCCTTTGAAATTCCTTTGTGAGAGAACTGCTACTCTTAGATCAGCAAGTGAATGTCCTGGAAGTTTCCCCCACTGGTTTTTGAATGTTATGGTTTGTAATAGCAGTAGAAAAAGTAAGAGTCCAGTAGCACCTTTAAAGACTAACAAAATTGTGGTAGGGTATGTGTTTTTATGAGTCACTGCTCACTCCTGCAGATTTATTTCCATTTATTCTTTGCATCCTCCTGGACGGAATCCTCTTGTACGAAATTGAGACCTAGGTTTCCTGTCTTATTACCAGTGCTGATATCTTTACTCCTACTACACCTCTGCATATCACACCCAATATGATCAAGCTTGCTATTGCCATTCAGCATCTGAAATCATCTTTATAAAGTTTATATCTCCGGTACCTTGTGTTACATTTTATGGCACATACGTCCCAGCCTGACAAAGTGACATTCATGTCAGATCCGGCCCTTGTAAGAAATGAGTTCGACACCTTTGTGCTAGAGAGTCTTTAGGAAGACAGATCTCTGGAGGCAGGAAAAGCTGAGTGGGAAAAGAGATTTGATAACATTCCTTGCAACAGGAAGGTCTCTTGCAGCTGGATCCATCAGGTTTTTGGTTGTATCTTTGCACACTCTAGGTTAATAACTAAGGTTTTCGATATCTAGACCATATCAGTCCTTGAATATGTTTGGTGTCTGTTGGAAAAGAAAGTATAGTCCTTAACCCTGGCTGTCTCCACCCACTTTCAATGTAGCAACAGTTAAGACTGCAAAGCCTCTGTTGGGCCCAACATACTTTCTGGGCTCCAATTTACATTTTGGGGGAAAGTGTGTCTCTATTTTATTTTACTTGGGTCTATATATCCTTGTCTGAGAATAGGGTTTTTTTCATGGTAGTGGGCTGCTTCAACCACTCCTAAGCTCTTCTTTCAATTTCTATTTCATTTCCAAATGGTAAGCCCATCTGCATCAACAAGATTGGGGAGGACATGCAGATCAGAAACCTTTTAAAATTTCCTTTTGCCCTGTGTGCAGCCCATAAAGAACAGTGGCAAGAAAGGTGCACTCTGTACATGTTCATGCTCTTCATTTTGCTGTTACTTAAAATGGTGTGGTACAGTTTCAAAGGGACAACTAACTGGGATGTATAAAAGGAATGGCAGGATTGCCCATTGGAAACAATGGGAGAGGCTTGAAGGCCCATTGGAGATCATGTGAGCCAGGAACGCCAATTGACTTGCATGGGCTCCACTGAAATACACTGCAGCACAAAAAAAGTTGCGAATGATTTTTTCATTAAGGTGTTTGGGCCCAGATAGGCTACTCTGGGACTGGAATGACAACCCCCAGAGTGGAATTACGGTCCCTAGGAAGCGAATTTGTGCTCTGGTACTGGAATGACAGTCCCCAGAGTGGAATGATGATCCCTAGCAATAGAATCTGTGCTGTAGGACTGGAATGAAAGCTCACAGAGTGGAATGATAGGACAGCCCCTGGGAATCGGCTCAGTGGTCTGGGACTGGAAGGACAGGTTGCAAAGTGGAATGACAGCCCCTGAGAATAAGCTCAGTGCTCTGGGACTTGTACTCACTTGTAGGATATGAGTGAGAGAAGATTGCTGCTACTCTGAACTCTGTACATTACTCAGAAATTGAGTGCACAGCAACTGGTTGATATTCTGGCTCAGAGACTTCAGCCATGCATTTACCAAACGAAGGCATCTATGATGCCATAATTTAGTAAATTTCAGTGCAAAGTCACCCTTATGAATAAGGCAGAAACAAGACTCCTGTAAATGAATGTCCAGGAAAACTTTTTAAATGTTCCCCTACAGGCTTTTCTGTGTTGCCCTCCTTACTTTCAAATTTGTGACCTTTTGTTTGTCTTATGCACATGGTATGTATATTTGCATATCTTAAAGTGACTATTCTAAAAGTGAATTTAAATAAAGGACACAGCAGGAGACTGCTGAGATACCACTATAACCACTGGCCAGCATAGCAATGCCTCTGGTCCAGCCCCAGCTCCCCCCCCCCTCGGGAAGTTGGAAAGTCTATGCCCTTAGATATGATGATAAATATGTTGGGATACCCCATCAGAACCCCATCTCTAAATATAAACTCCCGTTGACCATTAAAAGGGTTATGTGAAAACTTGTGCCATGATTTTTGACATCAGATTTAAAGGCTGCTACTGTTGTTCCTAGTGGAGCTGCGGTGGCTCAAGTGGTTAAGACGCTGAACTGCAGGCTGTCGAGACCTGAGTGCCGCATGACGGAGTGAGCTCCCTTCTCTAGTTCCAGCTCCTGCCAACCTAGCAGTTTGAAAGCAAGAAATTGCAAATAGATAAATAGGTACCACTTCAATTGAAGTCAAGCTTTTATTGCTAAGAGGGCTGGGAGAAGGGAACAGAGCTCTTTGGATTTTAATTTTGGTGAAATATTCTCAAGTCTTTATTGTCTTGTTTATATATTATATTTAGAGATCAGTTTTATTTACAATGACACCCTAGTTTTTTGATAACAGAAAACTACAATAATAATGATCAATTGAAACACAGAAATGCACAAAGTATCTTTTATGTATAATCAGCCAGACAAAAACATACATCTAAAAAGAAATGCCAAAAACCAGACAAAAAGGAAGTTGTTTTACTGCTGTTCCAAAAGACAAGTGAAAAATAGTGCCTCAGTTCTACAGTGAACATTCCAGATAGGTACCTGCGTTAGCCTGTAGCAGCAAAATAAAGCACAAGTCTAGTAACATCATGACAAGCAGGGCTATTTTGGGGCAGGAACGCACAGGAACGGAGTTCCGGCTGGCTCCCAAGTTGGCCACACCCAGCAGGAACTCATTAGCATAATAGGCCACACCCAACAGCAGGAACTCATTAGGATTGGCTACATTAGGGGTGTGTGGCCTAACATGCAAAGGAGTCCCTGCAACAACAAAAAAGCCCTGGGTTTTGACAACAAACAAGGTAAACAGAATAAGAAGCAAAAGGTGGGCGTGGCTGGATGACCACACTTCTGGTAACATGGGAATGTGGCCTAATATGCTAATGAGTGGTACAGTCATGGTGTGTGGCCTAATATGCTAATGAGTTCCTGCTGGACTTTTTCTACAAAAAAACCCTGACAAGATTTATTCCAGCATAAGTTTTTCAAGAAATGAGCTCTGATTCATCTTATCCTGGAATAAATGTTTTTAGTCTTTAAGGTTCCATTGGATTCCTACTCATTGCACAGTCTTGGGGATCCTACTTCTATTGGCAGATGTTTGTATTTAATCAATTAGAAGACCTGCACAGGACCCTCTAGTTAGACAAGAATAAACAGATAGATGATGGACTCGTAACAAGAAGTAAACAGGATAGTGTAACACATGACAATAAAGTCTCCCTGTTCACTTTTTCTCCAGAAACAGAAAATACCTTTCAGGGAGTTCAGAAGAACTGACCCTATTTCAATGAATGCATTCATAATGTACTTATTAAAAAATTACATCTGAGGTAAGAACATGAGAACATACGAAGAGCCCTGCAGGATCAGACCAATAGTCCATCTGGTCCAGCAGCCTGTCTCACGCAGTGGCCAACCAATTCCTCTGGCTGGCCAGCAACAGAGCATAGAGGCCAAGGCCTTCCCCTGATGTTACCTCCTGGCTCTGGGATTCAGAGGATCAGTGCCTCTGAATATGGAGGATTCCCCTCAGTCACCATGGCTAGTAGCCATTAATAGACTTATCCTCCATGAAGCTATCTAATCCCCTTTTAAAGCTGTTTATTCCTGTGGCCATCACTACATCTTCTGGCAGCGAATTCTAAATTTTAATCACTCACTATGTAAAGTAGTATTTCCTTTTGTCGGTCCTGAACCTACTGCCCATCAGCTTCATTGGATGCCCTCAAGTTCTAGTATTTTGGGAGAGGGAGAAAAAAAATTCTTTGTCAACTCACTCCATCACATGCATAATTTTATAAACCTCTATCATATGCCCCCTTAGTCGTCTCTTTTCTAAACTGAATAGTCCCAGACTCTTCAGCCTTTCATCGTAGGGAAGGTGCCCCAACCCCCTCATCATCTTGGTTGCCCTCCTCTGTACTTTTCCCAGCTCTGCAATATTGTTTTTGAAATATGGTAACCAGAACTGTACACAGTTTTCCAAATGAGGTTAGAGTTTAACAGGGCTAGAAATATCCATCAGTGTTAACTAATCTGTTACTTTACTGTTTAAAGCCCCCAGGAGTGCCAATTAATTGAAAAGGGCAACATTTGTTTCTCTCATCTGTTCCCTGGCCTATGCAGCCAAAATACCTTCCTGAGCTGTCTCTCTTTTCAGGAAAAAAAAAATTGTCACAGGGTGATTGAATAGCCAGCATTTTTTAGTACAGTAGAACATTGTAATCTATACAGCATGGCAGTATTTTAAAGTGCACTATATTAAGTTAGAAAGCAATTTTTAATGCACCATAAGGAGAGTAGAGTAAGCAGTTGTTAGCAATTCTCCCTCTAAGCTGCGGAGTCTTATGAGCAAAATTTCTACTTTGTGAGCTACTGGCATTAAAGCTGTGAGTGAGCGATTTTGCTACTGCATAAATTTGTTTGTTCTGGAGCCATCCTTCCACAGTTAAGACAAAAATGTCTGAGCTGGAGGCTGAAAAACTGTGAGCTAACTCACACAGACTCAGCTTAGAGGGAACAATGGTTGTTAATGTAGCGGTAACAGAGACAGTGTGGCATATTGTAACAGAAGTGCCCTTGCACAGAGACTTCCATGATTTGCATTTCAGCATCTAGTGTATCTTTAAAGCTGAAGCTTGACAAATGTTTGGTTCTGTTTCCATTCTGAGCTTGAAGCAGAGAACACAAAATAGCTCCACTTGGTCATTTGAACAGTGCTAAATCCATGTCATTATGAAACTCTTCCTTATAAACTGATGAACAGCAACTCCCCAGGTGTGACGGTGGGTAGGCTGCTTGTCCCCCAGATTTCTGCCTGTATAAACCAAAAAGCCAGCAAAATTAATACTTGTTGATTTGATTACAATGCATAAGTGTGTGTGTATATAGACATACACTCACAAATGCACATAAGATATATAGTGCTTTGCATTTATTGTGAACCACTGGCAAAAAAAAAGCAAACCTATTTCTGCAGCTAAAATTTAAGCCTTATCATAGTCTGAAAACATGGAAAATCAATTACATGGTTTGAATGACTCTTTTTTGTTAGGTTTTTTCATTCCTTCTTTCCCTTTTGCGGTAGATCCCCCCCCCCCCTTTCAGGGTAGCATGCACTTTGTAACATCCGCCACTAACAAGCTGTTAGAACTTTCTGCTAAATTAATACACTGGAAGTAAGCTAAACAGAAGGCCTGTGGAATTCTAAACATTCACTTTCTCTTCTGTTGTGGCTGCATTTCAGCTTGGGAATCTTCCACCGTGTTGCTACAACATCTGGACAACATTTGGGGCTGTCTCTCAAGCACACAGGGTGTGCACCTCCGGTGAATTTCAACTTTCAACATCTCCCTGCCTCTAATCTATATTTAATGTTTCATGACTGGTAGTCAGAGAAACTTCAGCTAACTATCAGGTTGGAATGAAAATGATCCTTGGGAAAACATTCATTTCTTTTTCCAGCCTACGCCAGCAGAGTATCTATGACAGGGATGATCCCTTGAGATTTGTAGCCCATTCACTCAGAGTAATAATAATTAAGACTCATGATTACTGTGCCTGCATAATCAAAGATTGCCTCATAAAATGTACTCCCAAAGGAGAAGAATTTCTCTGTTTGTAACTGGATGTCAGTCATATGGATCGGCACCCCTAGGGATTGCCAGCCTTTTGCTTGCCCTTTTCATTACTTGTTGTTAAGATTGTATTATTATCCTTGATGCAAATGAGTAGATAATCATGTGTAAATCATGCCCTCCAGAAGGTACATGTAGGGAGTTTCCCCCTCCCCCAAAAAATCTACCACAGGGATTTCTCACATGGAACATAATTACATCTCTGCCATATGGGCTCATTTATATTCTATTACAGGTTAAGCTAATACAACTCAGAAATATGCTAAAAATACCTCAAAGTGTGTTATGAATGCTATCAAAACACTTGTCATTTCTAGTCCCCTGATTTGATTGCTAGTGACTGTATTTATTTAGGAATCCACAGAGTCAGAGAACCCAAGGAGAAAAAAAATCAGTGCCGTTTTTGATGATCCCAAACGTGATCTATTGTCGGTCTCTGAAAGAATCTGTTCTCTCTTTTTTAAGCTCTGCCCTTTATTTGGGTGGAGATTTTTCTCCTTCAGTCATTCTGTAGCCCATATTCATGCCATTCTTTCTGTGAAGTCTGAATCTGTCTCTTTTAATTCCTGGACATATACAGCCAAGCTTTCATAGTAGAAACTGGTAAAAACACTAAATACTAATCCGATCACCTGCAGGCTCATTTGCAAGAAAACATCACTACAGGGAAATGTCAAAATGTAGTAATGTTTTTCTCCTGGATGCTCATGTAAGCCTAAGACAAAGACAAATCTGTTGGGCTAAAGCCCTGAGAATGTTTGCCACTAGACATTCCTACATGAAAATATGGTATTTTTGATCAACACTGACATTTTGAGAGATTAATGTTGGAGATTTAAGATCCAACTAGTAAATATTTGTTTTAATTAGAACTGGTGCGTATGATTACATTTAATATAATCTTCTCAGAGGAATGCTGTGCAAATAATGTCAGTGTAGTTCTCAGAATTATTTCTGATTATCAGTTGCTGGGTCATTTGAGCAAAACCTTTGCATACAACTGAACCATTTGCATGTTTGAATCTGAATGTTTGGAGCTTCTGCACTGCTTTGTACTGTCATCTGATTACTTGAATTCATCTTTTAATTGTTTCCCCATTTAATAGTTATGGTTAATGATGTTTTAATGTTTATTTTAAATTATAGAACTCTGTGCTTCTGATTTTTAAAAATCTGGTCTTATACTTCTTTTAAAATTTGGTGCTCATAAATTGTTAAGTCTGTTTTATGGTGCTGAAATTTTTAAAAGCATTTTTGGTAAATAAATGAACATGTACCTTCAGAACTACAGACTCACACAGTCTTTTTTATGTGTAGGTGTCACGTTTTGTGCTCAGGCTCACTTCTACCAGTCTGGTGCCTTGTCCAGCAGCCCAATTGCTCGCTCCTTTTGAGGCCCTAGCTTAGAAAATGGGAGAGAATTTGACATTTATCCCAGCCTTCTCCTTTCCTCCAGCCTCCCTAGGACCACCTGTTCTGTGCACAGGGAAACTGATCTCTGTAATATGGAGATTGGTTGTAATTCCAAGAGATCTCCAGGCTCCACCTGGACACTGGTAACTCTAGGCTTAGTGATCTTCAGAACTACAACTGATCTCCAGACGACAGACAGAGATCATTTCCCCTGGAGACAATGCCTGCTTTGCAGGATATGGGCCCTGTGGCATTAGACTGGTGTGGCCCCTCGTCTTCCCAAACCTTGCCTTCCCCAGGTTCCACCCCAAATCTCCAGGAATTTCCTAACCTGAGGTTGACAACCCTAGTGGCCCAGCTCACCCCCAGTGGGAGTTGGTGGTGTTTCCAGCCCCTGACAGTGGGAGAAGAATCATAACATATGGATTTATGGAAGAGAAGCCACCATCTTGGGTGGTGCACCTCTGCACCACACACGACCAGGATGCTTGTATGTTTTGCACTACTGAGCAAACTACTGGTAACTGGAGTCAGATTTCATCTGTGGATCATAGTGTGGGGCAAGAGTCACCGCAGCTCCCTTTCGTGCACTATGCAGAAGCCCAGTTTGCATGATTCCTCAGAGGGAGAAGTCAAACCACTTAGCCTTCCATGCACTCACGCAGTGAACTATCTGCATGGTGGAGGAGCTTCTCCATTGTGCTGTTTCAACATCATCCTCAGCTGGATGGATGAATTGGAGACCTCTTTGCTCTCAAGTACATTGTGTTTATTTCCAGCCATGACTGTTTAATTTTTAAAAAATTTAATTGGATTTCTGTCCTGCCTTCCCCTGCACAGCAGGGCTCAGGGTGGGTTACAACCGTCAATTATAAAAAAAATTCAAATTAAAACAAAAACCCTAATTCAACAGATGACGCAATTCACAAGATGGCAATCAGGCAGACTTGAACAGACGCGTCCTCTCAAAATACTATTTGCACGCGTGCCCAAGATGACCAAGTGCTGGGTAAGCCACCATCAATAGCACAACATAAGTGGCGCAAGGCAGGGTGGAGCAAGGGAGGCTGATGTAATTAGACACATGTAGATGTAATTAGTAAATTATTTCTCTCCTTACTCTGCCTTTCTCTCCAATGGAGACCCCGATCAGCTCCCATCATCCTCGTCTCTGTCTGAGAGTGTGTGACTGGTCCAAGGTCACCCAGAAAGCTCCCATGTGGGGGTATGAAACTTGTCTCCCAGATCCTGGGCCAGCATTCTAACCCCTGCACCATGTTGGCTGGATGAATTATGGCTGCTTTGGATATACAGAAGTATGAATTCAAAAATATATGTCCTAAAATGGCATGTAAAATATTTCTTCAGCAAATGAACATTTTTATTTTTTTACCCAGACATAAATCTCTGAAAGGAAAGATTTGGGTAGAGGTCACCTTCTTCCAAGTGCAAAGACAAAACTCTGTATCTCTTTGATTAGTAGGATGTTGAAACTTTCCCATTTCCTGGAGGAAACAAGAATAAGCTGGTATTTGCACATTAACCCCTAGTAAGTTTTGAGGGAGGTTTAAAAGAAGGGTTTCTTTCCATAGAGAGTTAATATACATTGTGCCAGTAGATGGCGCATAGGAATGCCTCTTGTAGGGCCAATAAAGTTGGTGACGGTTTTGTGTAATACATGACAGCTACGGGTAGTTCCTGCCATCCAAACTTAAGAAATGTGACTAACTATTTGTACTTCAGGAGTGTGGTTTTGGGGGGTGTTTGAGGAATGCGGCAGTAGCAGAACCCAAACTAGACATGGGCTTGATGTAAAATAAGAACATTATTATGGAGGAACTGGCTACCATTTAACTGCAAAGACAGTTGACTGACTTAAAATTTATGACCAAGACTATCAATTTAATATTTCCTTTGTAAATTCAGTTGGCAAGTTTCTCTGACATTCTTCTTGTGTATTCTTTTGTCTTACTTGATGCAGACATTTGGGCTTGTTTGTTCTGCATGCAACTTAAGTTAGTGCAATACCACTTTGCTCATTTCATGCTGTATGAGATGTGGGGCACCACCTCGTGGTGGTGAGACACTGAACTCAATAGCTTTTTGATACCTACCCATGTTAATTCTAAATAAGTTGAGCAAGTTCATACAAAATCTGCTGCAGATTCCCTTAGAAGCATGTGATGTAGATCTCTGCAGATCAAGCATATGTGTCCAATGCTCATTGTCAGGGGTCTTGTTGTAGAAAAAGAGCTGCCGGAGCTCATTAGCATAACTCATTAGCATAACTTATTTGCCATCCTCATTCCCAAACGGAATGAGGATCGAAGCAGAGGGCGGGGTAAAGAAGGGGGCGGGGCTTCACCACGTGACCGCCCCGCCCCCTAGAGGTTCTCTTCCGGAGCTCCGTACCTGAGAGCTCCCCCCCGACTAGAGCCCTGCTCATTGTCATATGCTGTTTTATCTCATATTTCTTTCAAGAGCTCAGAACATAATTTCTACCACCATCACCACTGTTTTATGTTAATAAGAATTCTCTGCACTAAGTTATAGTTTGGGGGATAGTGACTCACCCAAGAGCACATTACAGATGTGTTGAATTCATTTGTTACAAAGGCCAGATCTGACATAAATGTCACTGTCAGGCCAGGTCATGTGTGCCATTGGAGATATAAACTTTATAAAGGTGATTTCAGATGCCAAATGGCAATACTAGGTGAATGACAATAACAGGCTTGATTAAATTAGGTGTGATATGCAGAGGGTTAGTAGGTGTGGAGAAATCAGCATTGGTAATGACACAGGAAACCTAGGTCCAAATTTGGTCCAGGAGTATTCAGTCCAGGAGAATGCAAAGAATAAATGGGCAAACCAGTGAGGGAACATCTTAACCTTCCAGGACATTCAGTTGCTGACCTAAGAGTAGCTGTTCCCTTACAAAGGAATTTCAACGGAGATTAAAAAGAGAGACTGCTGAATTGCAACTGATAATCAAGCTCAAGACAATGCATCCTCCTGGACTGAATTGAGATCTAGGTTTCCTGTCTCATTACCAATGCCTGCTATTGTCATTTGGCATCTGAAATCACTCCTCTCTCCAAGATATAAGGACCAATGGAATCACATTCTAGTTGTATCTGAAGAAGTGGGCAGTGACTCATGAAAGCTCATGCGCTGCCACAAAGTTTGTTAGTCTCTAAGGTACTACTGAACTGTTGCTCCTTTCCACTAATAAAGATTGCAAGCTGTGCTGTTAGGTTTCTTTTTTCTCCCCTCGTCTGTTAGAACTGGAAAGGGGGATCTCCAAGTAAAATAATGTGCTGATTTCAGACTGGGCAAAATCCACTCAGTGCTAGTGATGATAATGAAACAGTTAAAAGGGGGGGGGTTAATGTGAACAAAGGCAGCCAGTGGGGTGGGAGGGTAGAGAGGAAGATGTGTTGAACTGGAACATATGGAACCATAAATATACTTTTAAATACTTAGCCATCTACTTCTAGTCATTAAACAATGGAATCCAATCCCAGTGCTGTAACTCCTAATCATGTTTTTTTTGAAAGAAAATAAAACCCCAGATAGGCTAATCTTAAAAACCCCTTTTCAGAATAAGCCAAAATAATTTCCTTTTAATTCTCCTTTCCCCTTATCCCAGTGTATCTCTTTGCCAAGCCCCTTCCATTAAACATGTGTGTTTGTGTGTGATCAAGTCTCAGAGTAAACAGTGAAGCAGTCAGAAGGATCCCCCCCGCTTCCCTCCCTTTGAAGAAGTGTGCATGCACACAAAAGCTTATACCTGGAATAAAACTTTGTTGGTCTTAAAGGTGCCATGGGACTCCAACTTTGTTCTCTCTCTATCACTCTCTCTCTCTCTTTTCCTCCCCCCTCCTTTCCTCCTCAAAGGAGGAGTAGGGGAAGGAGGTCCGACATACCTGAGGGACCGCCTTTCCCCATATAGACCCCAAAGAGCACTTCGGTCGGGGTCATAGCACCGTTTAGTGACCCCGGGCCCAAAAGAGGCTAGGCTAGCTACCACAAGGGCCAGGTCCTTTTCAGTGGCGGCCCCTATCTGGTGGAATGAGCTCCCCGAGGGGATCAGGGCTCTGCGGGACCTTTTACAGTTCCGCAGAGCCTGTAAGACGGAGCTCTTCCGCCAGGCTTTTGAATAGGGGCCGCCGCCATTACCACCACCGCCGCCATTACCACCGCCACCACTACCATCACCGCATGTATGCGGAAGCAGGACTGTTAGGGTAGGCCTATGAGAAATTGGAACAACATGGCTTAGGCCACCCCTCTCCCTCCTGATTTCGATTTCGGACCTCTTCCTGTCATGTAATGGAGTAAGTGTAAGTTTAGTCCTCCATGTATCTTGTGAGTTGTGAACTGTTTAATTTATGTTGTTTTTAATGTATTTGGTTTTATAGCACTTGTGCCTTGTAAGCCGCCCTGAGCCTGCATGCGGGGAGGGCGGGGTAGAAATGGAATTAAATAAATAAATAAATAAATAAATCTCAGCCAACTGAGGGAAGGAAGGCTTGGCCTTATATCTCTCCCACACTACTGAGGGAGCTAGGTGAAAGCAAGCTGCAATGTGGCAGCAGCAGCGGAGAAAGAAGCAGGAGAGAGCAATTGATGGAGCTGGGTGAAAGCGAGCCGCAACACAGCAGCAGCCGCAGAGAAGGACGCAGGAGAGGCGGTTGCTCACGGGTCAGATACAAGCCGTGCAGTAGCCAGTTCTGGCCTGCAGGCCATATGTTTGACGCCCCTGCACTATGAGCTTTGTGGCAAAGTAGGGTTTTAAATCCAGGCCTCCTTGGTCCCTCTCCAACCACTGCACCACATTCAAGCAGTTTGCAAGCTGAATATTCAGTCCCCAGAGCTGTGATGGTGATGATTATGGTGATGGAGACGTTAAATGAACACTGCTTCTCTGTCACAGAAATTGGATCTTCAGCCCATCTGACCTGGGCCAAAATTCCTCCAACAACAGGTCCACATGTTCTTTTTCTTTTTTTTAACTTGTTTAAATAAAGGTTGTCCATGAAATCCAAATATGTAATGGAAATGGTCTGATTCATCACAGATATCTAAGCCAAGGGGAGCTAAATGTTCAGTTTGCAACTACAGCAGACCAGTTTTGTGTCTGGAGACCAAGTTCCTGTTTCTCTTTGACTTTCAGTCTGTGAAGTCCTTCTTAGAATGGAATGTTAAAATATTCTGTGCTATAAGCTTCCTATGGGAAAACTGATTACCAGGCAGACTTAAATACATATTTTACATCCCGTCTTTTCAAATAAAAGGAGAGATGTTTATGTGTGATTCCTGTTTGATAAGAAACGTCATGTTTTTGGTGAAAGGTGCAAAAATAGTAAGTTGAATGGAATTATATCTTTTCTGAGAATCATATTTTCATGTCACCTGTGCCATGAATCAGATCTTATTGCTTTGGGAAATGGTGTAGCTGTGAACTTTAATTACTGAATTTCTATAAAAATTACCGGCAAATGTGTTGGAGAAATAACACTTGAGAAATAACTCCATGTCCTGGATTTATTTAATTCTACTATAAGAAATAGCATAGTTGAAGGAACAGCCATGTGCGCAAATGGATATGTGCGTCTGAAAGGGGCCAAAAAAAAAGGGAACTCTGGACATCTCTCTAGGTGCGTTATACGATGTAACTAGTTTCTCTAATGGGCTGGTGTGACTGGAATAGCAAGATGTATTGCTATCAGTTCAGAGATTTTGCATTAACACCGCACTCATAAACACATTTACATGAAATTAAGTCCTACTGAGTTAATAAGAACTTGCTTCCAAGCATGCATGCTTAGCCTTAGGATACTATTTGAATATAGATAACAGTAGTCCAGCCTTTAGGCTTTTCGAACACCTTTTATTGAAGATGTTAGAAATCTTTATAAACATTAATTAAATCTCTCTGGGTTGGAGAGTACTATATGTCTTGTTTAAAAGCCAGAACCAAAAAGTGAAGAGGCCTGGAGGAAGTCTGAGAGTGCAGGAGAAGGGTATGCTTCTGCCTTATTTATCTAACAGCAGGACTGTCTTTTCAGATGGTGACTCAGGCACAAGTATAAGACACAGGAGCCTAAAGTGCCAAGAGAACCAAGTGTCTGGCCCAGAAGTCTGACCGCTCTCTCCAGCTCACAATAATGAGTTCAGTATCTTCTCCCTGCAGTTGTAGCTGGAGGACTGGGATCAGCCGACAGAGTTCAAATTGCATTAAAAACCTTTTAGGAAAAAAAAAATATTTAGCCTGCTTCCCAGAGGACCTTTCCCTTCATCCTTTCAAGGGTTTTTCTGTCTTGGATCAACTCGTCTAAGCCATTTCTGTCTCCACTTGATTCAGAATGCTGTCACTCAAGGTCTAATAATTCTCATTTATATATCAGAGCAAACTCTCTGCTTCTGTAATCAGTTTCTTACACAGGGTAAAGAAGTCCCTGACTCAAGTAAAGGCAGGTGGCAAAGAGTGGTTGGCGAGTTGTCAGTCCCCCATTGGGGATGGAGGATTCCCTGCTCCCACCTCTTGTTTCCTGCCATTGTTTGGAGTGGCAGCAGAAGAAAATGAAATAAAATGGCTACCGGGTTTTATCATAGAATGTCCAGCAGTTCCTAGAGAGTCATGACATCACTTCAGGGGTCTCCCCCAGAAGTGATGTCATGCTGTTGCTTATGGCCACCCCACTATGTCCCCACCTCTCTGGTCTTCTGCTAGTTGTCAAGCCAGATCTGGCAACTCTAGGGGAGGAGGATGAAGGACTGAAATATGCACTCCAAAACTCTAGCTTTAAAAATGCTGTTTCTGTTAACCACTTGGCACCACAAAGACATGGAATACGTTATATACATGTTAAAGGTTAACAGTACTGCTCTGCCTTTCTGTATTTTTTAAAAAATCAAAGCACTCTACATACTTTGTTTCCATGAATCTGGTAAACTGAGTTTCCCCTAAATTGAAGGCAGGGTGTGGGGAGGGGAGATGAAGAGAAAGTTGCTTGTCTACGGTTACATGTTGAGTTGATGGCTGAGGTAAGATTGGGACTGGGCCTGGTTCATTTTCTTTAATGGAAATTAAAACTCTTTGAACAAACAATGGAATGATGGCTAGAGAGAGGGCTGTTCTGAGAATTTAATCCAAGAAAACTTTGGGCCATGGCTATGGTAGCACATTTTCAATTAGGAATGTCAGACCCCCCCCCACTGGGGGCTGGGGTCCCCCGCTCTCCACCACAGATCAGCTAGCCAGTGGGAGGGAATTACCCCTGAAGTGAGGGAGGAACGCTTGACATTTCAGCAATGTGCCTACATGATTTCAACGTGACCTGGACATGATGTCGGCATGTCAAAGACATCGGGGCAGATGTTCTGGTTGTTGAGCAAAAGCTCTATGGTAGAAGCTAATTATACCATAGAATTTTTGCCCAAAAACCAGAGCACCACCCTGACATGCCCGTGTCACTTCCAGGTCATGTTGGAAGTCATGCGGGCACATCACTGAAACAAGCAAAGAAACTCCCAGCTCCCAGTAAGCTCACCACCCATTGAAAATAGTGTTGCCAGGTCCTTCCAGGCAACACTATTTTCAATAGGGTCCTTATTTTTACATCATGGCACAAATTCACACTGAACAAGGGCTGCCAGTACAGAGCTGGCATCTGGCAGATTGGAGGGGGGGAGACCTACCTGATTGGTGCCATACTGATGCTGTGACATGGTTGAACCATAGAGTTTTCAGTGAGTCTAGAGTACCATACCAACACAATCATATCATTTCCAGTTCACACTGGAAGTGACGTTGAAGCATTGGCACAATGCCAAATTGCTCCCCATTCCCCCCCCCCCAAAACCTGTTGAGAGGCAATGGGGAACAAAGGGATCCAGGGCAGGAGGTCTCCCACTGTAGTAGAGACCCAGCCGTCCTACACTGAAATGGGCTGCCTAGTCCCTTCTATGGCCAAATCTGCATCTAGCATTTGCTTGTGTTCTCTTATGCTCCCCAACAGCTCCCCCCATGTCCCCACTCCCAGTCTCCTGCTAGTTTATACCCCATCTTTCCTCCCAATGGTGACCCTAAGTGACTTACAACATTGTTCACTTCTCCTCCATTTTCATTCCCACAGCCAAAGGTTGCCAACCTCTAGGTGATGGCTGGAGATCTCCTGGGATTACAGCTGTTCTCCAGGTGACAGAGACCAGTTCGCCTAGAGAAAATGACTACTCTGGAAGATGAACTCTATGGCATTTTACCCCACTGAAGTCCCTCCCCTCTCCAAACCGCATCCCCCTCATACTCCAGCCCTAAAATCTCCAGGTATTTCCCCAGCCTATCACAACAACAGCCCCACGAGGACAGATTAGGCTGAGAGAGAGAGGCTGACTCAAAATTACTCAGCAAGCTTCCATGCCAGATTAGGGATTCAGACCTGAGTTTCCCAGATCCTAGCCACATCCTCTAAACTGGGGTCTGCAACATGGTGCCTGTGGGCACCATGGCACTTGCCAGTACTTCCCCTGGTGCCCACTGAGCTTTTCAGAAAGAGGGTGGGGCCATTGTAAGGCAGGGCCTGTTATTGGCTGTCCTCATTCAAATGAATGGGCTGTCGCTGGCTGTTGCTGGAGGATCGGGAGGTATGGTGGCCAGGTCCCACCTTGGCAGGGGGTGGAGGGACTTACTGGTGTTGGGGAAAGCCCTAGGCCAGCAACGCAGCATTGTCACCAGCAACACAGAAGCATCTGGTGTGCACCAGAAGTGACATCATTGTGTTGCCAGCAATGTGGGAATTTATGGTATTCAACCGAAACTCTGTGGTTGACTCCTTTTTACCATAGAGTTTTCCCCAAATACTAGAGCATCCCACATCCCTGGCAACATGATGACATTATTCTTAGTGCACACCAAAAGTCACATTGCTGTGTTGTCAGTGTCATGGACCTAGCCTTTCCCTGCAGCAGGTAAGTCTCCTCAGCAGGCCAGCTGACCAGCAGAGGGAGATGGCAGCTGGGTGCGGGGGATCCCCTTCCCCCAGTGTGGGCCTGGGAGGACTGGTAAGCATCCAGCTTTCCTTAATCACTGTGTCGTTCCATTTTCTTTTCTCCCCACACCCTCCACAAGCTTTCCTTCTTTTTATTCCTCCTTGTATTTCTCCCTTCCCTCGGGATTTCCTGGTGCTGAAAACCCTGGAAAATTACTGTTTTGGTGAACTGCAACTTAATATGGGGACTTCTATCATCAATACAAATTGTTGTCCATATAGTACTTTTCAGTCTAAAAAGTACTTCCCTGTTGCATCCACCTCCCAGTTCTCTTGTCAGAGAGGAACTGAAGCTGAGAGAACTGCATACCGAAGGTAAAACTATGAGCCCCCAGGACTGCCCTGTGGGTCTCCCCAGATTACAATAAAGTATCAATTCTGTCTGCTATCTATTAGCTAAGTTTCCAGTTGGCTTAAGTTTACATACAAGGTTGACATTCATTTCATCCTCTTTACTAGTTTGTTCTTAAAGCAAATACTGTGAAACTTTATGCTCAGTAAAAGATTTCTTACCGTTGTCTTTCTGCAGCTTTTGTACTCTCATGTATGGCATAAGTAAACCCTTGTGGTGCTTGGTATTCTGTCTAACCACCTGAGACATTATTGTGCTATGATTGTGGCTCACAAATTCCAATGCATGATGGATCTATCCATGCAAGGTGACATCAGGCTTTGCCAAGGCACTGCTTTCCATAAATGAAAGAGTTTGAATCTTCTGATCAACCCACAAAATCCCCACCACTGCAACTGTTTCCAGCTGCATTCCACAGAGCTCTGACATCTGCCAAAAGAAGTTGTCTGCATTTGAGGACACCACTGATGTGAGCACAATTTACCACTGCCACCTCAACTGCATACCGAAGGTAAAACAATGAGCCTCCAGGACTGCCCTGTGGGTCTCCCCAGATTACAATCAAGTATCAATTCTGTCTGCTATCTATTAGCTAAGTTTCCAGTTGGCTTAAGTTTACATACAAGGTTGACATTCATTTCATCCTCCTTACTAGTTTGTTCTTAAAGCAAATACTGTGAAACTTTATGCTCAGTAAAAGATTTCTTACCGTTGTCTTTCTGCAGCTTTTGTACTCTCATGTATGGCATAAGTAAACCCTTGTGGTGCTTGGTATTCTGTCTAACCACCTGAGACATTATTGTGCTATGATTGTGGCTCACAAATTCCAATGCATGATGGATCTATCCATGCAAGGTGACATCAGGCTTTGCCAAGGCACTGCTTTCCATAAATGAAAGAGTTTGAATCTTCTGATCAACCCACAAAATCCCCACCACTGCAACTGTTTCCAGCTGCATTCCACAGAGCTCTGACATCTGCCAAAAGAAGTTGTCTGCATTTGAGGACACCACTGATGTGAGCACAATTTACCACTGCCACCTCAAGGATGGCGGGACAGATTTTTGTTTCCCATTTCAGTGGGGTCCCTGAGAAGGCTAGCAACATAGGTAGTAAAGAGCCACAGGGGTAGAGGAGGCCAGATTGCATTGTGTTGAGAAGCTCATAAGTCACTGTCTTCACATTTTCCTTTGCCACCACATAAGAGGAAAGACTCTTACTTCCATTTCCCCCCCCCTGCTTTCTTTCTCTCACTTTAGACTTCCACGGATTGTCCCACACTTGAGATGCGCGTGCGCGCACACACACACTCTGACCTGGATGGCCCAGGCAAACTTGATCTTGTTAGATCTTGGAAGCTAAGCAGGGTCAGCCTGCTTATTACAACTGACAAGCAACACAACACTTCATAACAGAGATTGTCATAAGCACGACTGTATTTATAACATCAGGGTGCCACCAAGGAATATTCACTGCAGTACCCAAAAATCCACTTGACATGGGAATTCAGTTACACACAGGACAGCTGTGTAGACCATGACTAAGTGCTTTTCCTCCCTTTCCTCCTTGGATTTCCAGTATTTCCAGTGGACTCTGCTGCAGAGCTGTTGGCAGATGGACAGCATGACATCCTGACAGAACAGTGGAGATAGTTAAAGATAAGCTGCCAAAGAATATTTTATAGTATGAATGGAACGGCATGTGGATTTGCTTGACTTGATTTTATGTAAGCCATTGAAATCTTCCTGAATAGGAAAAGTTGAATCTGGATTGCATGAGAGATAGCATTCCTTCTCTTGTTTTTCAGATAAATCAACTTCTCATTTGGAGAGATAGTCACACAAGCCCTTTGGCGAATGTATTGAGATTGTAGACAGTGATGTTTTAAAAGCAATGCATTAGACTGATATATAATGCAACTGAAAGGAGTGCTTGCTTCTCAGTTTTGCCTTGCAGTCCTTCTCAGAATGTGACTTCTTAGATTTCTTGAGGATGACAGAATGGGTGGATGAGAGGAGGAGAAGGAATTTATAAAACAACAGCTATGGATTCCAGAGATTCAGCATCACTATGAACACATAAACAAGGTGCTTATTTTTAGTAAGCTGACCCAGGATTTTTCTTTGAAAAGTGGTCAGAATTCACTTCAAACACCCTAGTTTGGGAAAGTTCCAAACTGTTCAAGTGCATCTATTTTCACCTCCATTTCATTTATTTTAAGGCATCAGAATATAACACATCAGACCAGGGTGTTCATTGGCTGACAGAGAAAAGAGGAGGTTAAGTAGCCCCGGCAGGTTTTCCTATTTTTAAATTTAGGGTGAAAGGGGAGGAAATGGCCATGCCTTGGAAGGGAGGAGTTTCAAAATGTATTTCTAAATTCAATGAAGGAAGGATGTTAATAAATAATCAAAAAGAATTAGGAACATAACAATAATAGACAGATTGTATCATGAACATCTCCTGCACAGTCCCCATGGGAATTGCACAAGACCATAAACGTGCTCATCCAAGGGACATGTGTGGGAAGTCATCATTACTACCATTTGTACAATCTCAAGGAGAATTAAAACAAGCCAGTTCTGAACCATCTTCACTGATTCACATGGTGGATCTTTCTGTCCTTCTCAAATGCTATCAGCAGAACATGTCACCTATATGCTGGTGGTTGTCTTATAAATGGTTAGGCATCTGCACAGTCTTGAAGCCATAACATAGGCTTCAGTCCTGTGCACACTTCCAAGGGAGTAAGTCCAACTGAATTCACATACAGACTTTTTTTTGTTCCTGCTGGGCTTTTGATATCGGAACTTAGTTTGTACTGGTATCTAGAGATATTTATGCAGCTCCCAGTGAGCCATTTCAGATAATTATTTACAGCTGCTTGGAGATGCTTAGATAATTTGCTATGGTTGGATTTTTTTTTTGTTATTATTGTAGTTAGAGTTTTAATAAGATTTTATTGTATGAACACTGGTTTGAACTGTAAATTGCCTTGTGCATATTTTGGGGAATGAAAGCCGGTACAGAAAGCTTATAAAGGTAAGGGGGGGGCTTGCTCCCAAGTAAGCGTGCATCACATTGCATCTTTTGAATGATGGTAGCTGTTTTGCTCCAACTGGATATTGGCACTGTCAACAAGGAGGAGAGATTGTAGCAACTGCTGGGGATGGTGACAGGTTCTCTGCAGCATACACAAAGTAAAGTTCTGAGGTTCAGTGACATTTATGTTTAGCAATTTCACACAAGCCAGCAGGACTTTTTTCAAGCCTCGTTTGCATTTGTGTAGAGTTGTTGACCTTGACTCTTTAGATAAACGGCAGGGTGCTTCTCTGTCAATAGAAAAGACAGCACTGTTGATGAAATAAACATTGTGAAGCCACAGACAATCTGACATCCTTTTTATTGTTGCTTTTCCCACTAGGACTCTATGGAGCCCATTCCCTCCTGCCCCGTCCAACTTTTCTTACTGCTAGATTTGCTTGCTTGATGAGCTTTTAGAAAAATAATCTATTAACTCTCATAAATTAACTAATAGTTGAGTTCTAAATTCCAGGCACCAGCATAGCTAGTCAGCATCCTGTCTTCTCTTAACTGAGAACAGAAAAGGCAAAACAGACTCAACTCCAAGGAGAGAGCATAGCGACACTTCCCACACCTACCAATCACAGAACAGCACACTAGTGATGCCCCTATGTCAGCCACATGTGGAAGCAGCCAAGAAAGGTAGGGTGATGCTGGAATATCTCCCTGAAGTCACTCTGCCTCCCCTTATCTACAGGCAGAATAAAGGAAACATGGCACTTATGGTGTAGGGAGGACTGTGGGATGCCCAATAAGAGAACCAATTAAATAATTAAGTAATTACCGTATGGCATTGTGTGTAGAATAGCCAGGAGATCTTAAGACTGTCTTGCAGCCAGAAGTTCTAGCTCTTTTAGCATTAGGCACACTAGGTGGCGAGCTAGACTTGTTTTTAAGGCAAGAGACATTTCAGAGGTGGTATTGCCATTGCCTGCCTCTGTGTCCCTTGTATTCCTTGGAGGCCACCCTTCCAAATAATAGCCAAGGCCAACCCTGCTTAGCTTCTGAGATCTGACACAATCGGGCTAGCCTGGGCTATCCAGGTCAGGGGCTGAGAGAACGATCATACTTTTAAGAGCTAATCCCACCCTACAAAATATTCATTTTTGAGAAGTAGATATGTAGATAAGGAATGACAATCTACCACATCACTCAAATACACCTAATGCTCAATAGACAGAGGTCGGGTCCTCACACAGCCATGCGAACGGCTTAAGCTTCACTCTCAGAGACAATAGCCAGCACGGATCCTGGAACGCACCCAATTGGGCAGTCGGGATCCTAGAATGACCTATGGGACGCATGTGCACTGTAAATAATCCTATTACGGGTGTGGGTGTGTGTTTGGGTGTGGTTCACTATGGGAATATAAGCAGGTCTCCAGTCCTGCTTTCCTTGTCTTGTTTCCCAAGCTGAAATAAACTATGAGCTGTTTCACTTACCAACATGTCTGGACCCAGTACTTTTCACAATGGAAAACCCAGAGCCTCTCCCAGGCGAGAGTTTGGGCCTAGGGGCAGGGGCTAATGGTCTAGATAGCTTTTTTTTGTAATTCAGGAGGAACATAGACAGCATCAGGAGAATGAACAATGGCATATGCGTAGGAGACACTCCTGACATCTTCTTTATAGCACAGGAGTAAGGGACTCATATCCCACCAAGGAGGAAGGTCAGAACAATGCAGAGTTTACCCTTTGCAGCCAAACAGAAGTCAAATAAAGGACTAAAAGCCACACTTCACGTACTGCATGACATTTTAGATACACACCCGACTGGCCATGGGGCAACTGGAACCCTGCATTGACAAGACTGATGGCAGAGCCAGTGTAGCACTGTGGAGCAGCACAGGTTTAGTAAGCCTGAAGTCCGTGCTTCAAGCCCCCTGTGCAGTTAACTAACAGACAGCCCTGGAAGGAGTTCCATTCTCAGACCCAACCACTATGGAAATGCTACTCATTCTTGCTCCCCTAGACTTCAGCCATTTTGGCTAGCACGTCTGTGATTGAGGGACTGAGCCGATCCTTGCCAATCCCCTACAGGGAGTTTCACTGGAGCTTTGTCTGCAGTTTCTGCTGTGGGGTGCAAAAGGCACCATGAGTATGTGGCCAGCATTAGCAGTGGTTGGAGCATTTCCAATTACAACCCAAAAAATAACAAACCTCATTTCTCTCCTCCTCAAAAGATATTAAAATAAACAAACAACAAATACAAATGCATTTGAGTGATTAGCTCTTTCCTCTATGGTCAGGGCCAATAATATTGGTCTCATGCAGGGCTATTTTTGGGCAGGAACGCACAGGAATGGAGTTCCGGCTGGCTCCCAAGTTGGCCACACCCAGCAGGAACTGATTAGCATAATAGGCCACACCCAACAGCAGAAACTCATTAGGATTGGCTACATTAGGGGTGTGTGGCCTAACATGCAAAGGAGTTCCTGCTCCAAAAAAACCCCTGGGCTTTGACAACAAACAAGGTAAGCAGAATAAGAAGCAAAAGGTGGGTGTGGCTGGATGACCACACTTCTGGTAACACGGGGATGTGGCCTAATATGCTAATGAGCTGTGCTGTCATGGGTGTGGCCTAATATGCTAATGAGTTCCTGCTGGGCTTTTTCTACAAAAAAAGCCCTGGTCTCATGTATTTTTCATTGGACAACAGCCATGTCATCCTCACATGCTGTTCTACCTACTTTTCTTGTCTTTCGCTGTAAGAAAAGATGAGTTGCATTGATAAAAGAAGAGTAAGAGAAACTGTTCCCCCAAGGCTTGCCTCCATTCTGTTCACTGAGTCAATAAATTTATTTGTGCATTCCACAGGGCATGCAGCCATAACGCCCCCATTAGAATGAATGGGGCATTTTTGTACACAAGAACTTTGAAGAACATCGGTATACATGCTGGGTTCTGGATTGGGGCATTATGCTTGCTAATGTACATAATAAGGAATAGTTGTGCATTCCTGGAAATCCACAGTATAGTGGGGTGAATCAACAATGATGCCTTCTAGAAACCCTCTTCTGTTTGTACTAAGTTTGGACACAGGAGCTGTAGGATCATTCCCTTGCACTCAGAATGGAGATAAATGAAAGAAGTTGCTTGTATTTTTGCAGATGAAATGTATTTATTCACTTATTTATTAAAACATTTATACACCTGCCTTTCATCATGGCTCAATTTACAAATGTATTTTACTGTCTTACATTATTCTCATATTTCATTAAGATTCTGGTGGTACGTTTTCTGTATGAATGTTGTCATCAGTCTATAAAATTATTGAAAATAAAAGCACTGCAGCTGATTGACTCTTTGAGTGACTGTGGATAATATTTGTACATTTTTTCATTCCAAGCCATCTCACTGGGATCCATTACAGCTGCTGCATCTCTTCTCTTCCCAAGAAGCTGATCTGGAACTGGCCTTCAGCTGCAAGATAAAGATGAATTGCTTTACTAAAGAATAAAAGATCTGCAGAAGGAAGGCGGGGAAATGTAAGTGCTTATCTTCAAACATGGGTACCTATTTCCAAAGAGATTCCAGAAATAATGATGATACCCTATAGCCTTTTTGTGTGTGTATAGATAGCTATCTTGGTCTGCTCAACAATCCTATGATCAACATCTTTCAACAGAATGAGATAAGCAACAGTTGCTACAATGCACACAGCCAACTCATAATGACCACGACTGCTTTAAACACTTTAACTGTAAAAAAATCTGCCAGCAGAAGTGGTGGTGGAAAGTGCTTTCAAGTCACAGCTGACTTATGATGACCCTGTAGGGTTTTCAAGGCAAGAGACATTCAGAGGTGGTTTGCCACTGCCTGCCTCCACGTCATGACCCTGGTATTCCTTGGAGGTTTCCTATCCAAATACTAGCTAGGGCTGCCCCTGCTTAGCTTCTGAGACCCAGCATGATCAAGCTAGCCTGGGCTATACAGGTCAGGGCTGCTTGTGAAAGTAATTGATTTAAAATCAGTTACCAATGGATATTAAACCATATATATTTTTTAAAAATCTGAATATTGTCAAAATACTAAGAAATGTATTATGCAACTGTGAAGGTTACTGAACTTGAGGGAACTTAAGAGAAAAACTATAACTTTGGTGTGTAGAAAGATTCGGAGCCTTTCAGATGACAGGGAATGTTATCTTTTCTCGTCCAGTTGTGTGCCATTGTTTTCTTTATCTTCTGCTGTCCTGGCACCATATTCTTCAGTCACATTCTTGTGCTGTCTTCTTCCTTGACTCTGGCATGGACTGGGGGCTATATTGTGACTGGGATGACATTATGCTGTTAGGTAGCCAATCAGATTTTACTGTGTGGTGATATCACTAAGCCAGCTGAGAATGAGGAATGAGGGTTGCAACAAGGCAAGCACAGCCAATCCAGGAAGCATGGCCTCGCTCTATAGAAGGATTGCTTTTGTTTCTTTTGGACGCAGTCACCTAAAATCATTAAAAGAGTGGCTCTTTTTGCCATTGCTGAAAGTGTTCATAAATAACATTGCCCTTTCATCTAGCACTAGATGTAGATGGTGGGTGGACTATTGCAGAAGTACTGTCTATCCTTTCCTTCCCAACATAGTTCTTCTTTTCTCTCCTACTTCTCCCTTTAAGATGGCTAAGAGAGCATTATGTGTTATGCTTACTATATAACCCATTGGCTCCGCGATCAGGCTTCTTTGCTCGACTTCTCCTCCTGCACTTATTTATGATATGCTACACCCAGAGACCTTCAGAAAACTCTTTGTTTGATAACAAGATTTTTTTTTTGCTAAGACTCAGGAGTATGATAGCCCACTTCAAAAAGGAAAATCGCTTCAGCTCCTTAGAACAGTTCCCAACTGATGGAGAAAACCTTAATAATTTATTGGACCAGAGCTGGCCTCTAGCTGGATCCCCAGTGTCTTTCCTATCCAGTCATCACAGAACTATTTCTGATGGAGTGATTGAAAAATGTCGTTCTTTATGATCCAGAGCACTTGAGAAGTCTGGGCAGTGCATTCCAAGATTAAAGCAGTCATTTGGTCATTTATCGAAATAACCACAAACAAGTTCTACAGTAGTATTAAAAAACTACTTTATGGCTCTAACAATTGTGTATCTTCTATTAATTAGTAATATGTTCTAAGTCATTAAGCATTTACTTGAACACCTTTAACACAAACATTATACCATGTGCCAAAGTTAACCATGTCACATCATTTATGAAACACACACACACACTACAAATGCCTTCCTTTTATTTTTCACTACTAGGTATTATTGTTTCATGTCATGAATAAATATGATTCCTGTATCGAGGAAATCAGTATGCTATATTACTAGAACTGACAAATGCAACTGAAAACAGTGTGAACTCTGGGATGATGCCTGTTCACGTAACTTACTCCTCACTGGAACACAGCCATGAAGAATATTATAGATTGCCTTTATCTTACAAATCTCTGCTGTACAATCTGTGCTGATATGGTTTTCATATATTAGATTCTGGCAAATTGATATACATTGACCTGTAATCATTGCAATACTATCTGGGAATGTCTTACTCTGTGTACTGTGAATCTCACGCACACATGCGCACACACACAATATCCATGGAGAGTAACTCAGAGAGCAACTACAGTTCCATGAAAAATTTAACGTTTCAATGACTAGAAAAAATGGGAAGGACAATTAAAATTACAAGAATTCTATGAAATTAACCCTGTGGTCATCTAGCCCAGTGCCTCAACTCCAATACTCCCCATGTCTCAAACTGTTTCACTAAGGGGGCAGTTTAAGAAGGGAATAGAAGCAGAAGCATTTCTTTCTACCATTTGCTACAGAGAATTATTGGCAAGGTCTGTAGCCACAGGTCACTTCTGGTATGCATTCCTATGGACAACAGTTAGGAAGGAATAGATGGCATTCTTCCATCCAGGATGGATTTGGCCCAGAATTTGACATTTTCTGTAGGATACAATGGTCCTCTCCTCACTTTGAACATTTTTAATTTTTAAATTTCATAACTAATTGATTTTACAACTAGATTATAAATGTCCTTGTTATTGTATATTTGATATATATTTCAGTGTTTCTAGATACTAGCTATAACTTTTAATATACAAAATCTTAAAGGAAAGGAAATTATATGTCTCACACATGAGAAAAAACCCAGATATTTTTGTTCAAAATTCCTCATGTTTAAATTCAAAACTTGTTCTCATTCTGTTTCTACATTGTGATACATTTATATGCACAGCAATACATTTTGGAGTTGATGTATTTCTCAAATAAGTTGTTAATTTCACCATTACTGTGTAATCAGCAAGTTTATTTTCCCATTCTTCTAAGCTCTGACAAATTTCTGATTTCCATTTTGCTGCATAAATGATTCTAGCTGCTGTGACCATATATTTATATATCTCTTCCAAAACTTAGTAATATGTTGGGCAATATTCCTAATAGCACATTCTTAGCTTCCATAGGGAATTTAAATGTTAATATGCTTTGCATTTCCCCATGTATTTCATTCCAGTATCTTTTCGCTTTTTTGCAGGTATTTGGCCCAGAATATGCTGTTGAGGCCCTGTACTAAAAGTCTCCTTGACACCTTCCTAGCTTTTGAAAACATCCAAGGATTCCCACAAGCTCCTTAGGCAGCTCGTTTCAGTGACTGACTGTAGGTGTCTGAACACATACAGCTGCACTGAGCAAGAACCGTAATGAAAAATCAAGTTATGATGACTACTTTACTATGTTAATAAGGTTTATTTATTTATTTATTTATTATTTGTATTTATACCCCGCCCTCCCTGCGGGCAGGCTCAGGTTGTGGATGCTTGACTCTTGATTGGAAATATTTGTTGCATCCAGAAAACCAGGCATGAAAACCAGGAAGCAGCACAGTCTGAAACACTAGTAGGGTTTTATTAAAAGATTCCTTCTCTGAACTTGATATCTTTGCAAGCATTCTTTACAACGTCCCTCCCACCTTCTGACTAGAACAAAAGGACTCCGAGATCTCTATTTCTATTTATGGGTAATGAAGAGAGTTTTGACTCTTGAAAGCTTTCACCCTGAAACCCTTGTTGATCTGTAAGGTGCTACTGGACTTCAATCTCTCTGAACAGGGTTACAGTAATAGCTAACTCAACTTGCTTCCAAAACTTCCTTTTTGTTTTACTAGCCCACCCTAAATTTTGGAGTGGGTTAGCATATAGTCAACCCAGGTCAATCTAAAATACTGACCTGGATCAAGGAATGGAGTTGTTACAAACATCAGAATGTTGTTGAGAATTGCCTTCCATTTGCCCTCATTTAGACCAGTCCCACAAGTGGAAGGATGCAGATATCTTTGGCTTAGTTTTCTTTGATTTCTCTGTTGATGCCCTACTAGACCAATACTATTTTCATTTCGGAGGCTCTACAATCCCCGTCCTCTGCCAAAAGATACCAATACTGAAGCCTTTTATCTGAAAGCAGGTGTTGTGATGAAGAGTGACAAGCTCCACACTTTCCATCTAGCGCAAGTCAGTATCTTGTGTTCTGTGAATTTCAAAGCATATATATGAACTTGTCCATCTGTTCCATAGTACAACTATGAATATTTGTGTATTATGAATCTCTTTATATTGCATGTTCACTAACATTTACATCAGCTTTTGTAGTCATGCAGCAGCAGCAGCAGCAGTACGTACATAGCACTTAAAGGGTTTCAGAACCCTCCACATAAATCACTTTAGGCCCGGTCAATACATGCAGAGAAATGAAGTGAGTTTGGAAGAGGAAGAATGGACTGTAGTACTGCAGAACTGGAACTGAGGGACTGCATCTTTGAACACATTCTTGCTTTTAAAAAAGCTTTCTTTGCAAGCAGAAAACCAGAAAAAGACAAGGAAACCACTCTTTTCTGCTAGTTCCTTACTTGTGAGGAGATTTTCACATTGAAAGTGCGGATGAGTACAATCCACTCCATCTTCTTCTGCTGTATGTGATCCCTCAGTGACCCTATAAAGTAGCTGTATTGCTTGGGGGTGGGGAACTTTGTGCCATCTCAGCGGATTTTGCTAATTTAAGTTTTGATTATAAAATCCAGATAGATATGTTTGAGAGAGCTTGTCTTGTTCAGCTTCTCATAAAAACCGCCTTCCTAAAGCAGATAATCCTACAAATGTTTTGCACTGTAAACGGTGATGTGCTCATGTAAGAAAAGCTTACTGCTTATGCATTCTTAGTAGTGTATGTCCTTTCTGGAATATTGGTGTGTGTGTGTGTGTGTGTGTGTAAGAAATTCCTGCTTTTTTTCTTTCATCTGATTTCTCTGTTTGGTTTATAGATATATACTCTCCCTATATTCTTTCAAGCCTTCCTTATTGATCTTTTTTTCTGCTTAGATTTTTTTCACCAAAGGAATGCCCTATACAATGCATGACGCCTTGGGCAACTTTGGCTGGCGTCATAGTTGAATGCAAAAGAAATCTACTGCTCACTTGTGTGTCAAATACTCCATGCCCACAACTGGATAAAAATATTATCCCTATGAAAATATGAACAAAAGATTCATAGCTGACTTTGACAGGAAAAGAAGTGAATTTCATTGTTTGGAGGAAAGGCTCCAGTATGCTGTTCCATTAACAATCCTCATAAAAGGATGCTTAGTTATTGTAATCTATCATTGTCTTTGTGCATGTAGGCCGTCTGATTTTAGTCTTCTACCCAGCCATGAATAGAACTTGCCTTGAAAGCTGACTCTTTGGAATGTTTGCTTAACCTTTCTTTTGCAGAAATAAATCCTTTGTCTGGGTTTTGAAAAGAAACCTGTTGGAGCAAATATATCCAAACAGAGAGATTCCTCATCATGATCCAGAGTGTTTCGTTAGAAGAATTTGATGAGGTATGCTCTACCCCACTAAAGCTTGCTGTACCATAAATCTAGAATTACCATACATCTGTTGGTCTTTGGATGTCACAAGGCTCCTGTTTGTGCAACAGACTAATACTGGAATGTGGATTTGTGGTCAGCTATTGCTTACCTAAGAAAATCTCGCATGTTTTGCTTACTTTAAGAGCAATGTACAATGTTCTAAGGACTCCTTCTAAACTTTTAAAATAATCAAGGAAAGCAGCAGCATCAGTACCTAAAATAGGTACTTTCAGGTCTTGTCTTGATGTCCTTTAAATTGGTATTCAGTGGTATACTGCCTCTGAACATGGAAGCTCATGTTAGCTAGACACTCCTTCCCTCAGCTGTCTACTCCTTCCTTAAGTTAGTGGCTACCACCATGCTTTCTGACAAGGAATTCCATAAATTTATTACATTGTGTGAAGCAAAACTCTCTTTTTCTTGTTCCTCAATCGGGTACCCCTGAATTCTAGTATTATGGGAGAGTGCAAAATTCTCACTGTTCACTTTCTCCACTTTGTGCATAATTTGAGAAACCTCAGTCACTTTTTCCTCCTAAACTTAAAAGCTCCAAATGCTTACACCTTTCCTCATATATAAAGGCATTATAATGCTGATAAATTTATTCTATTTTTCTTTTTTTCCTTATTGAACCCTGGCATGCAATTTGCCTTTTTCAATCCTGCCAGATATTGAAGCAATATTTTGCATCATCAACTCCATCCTCATTCAAATACAGCACATGACCAGAGCATAAGATTTGGATTTAAGGTCCCAGGGTCAAGCACTGGGGAAAGGAGCTTATGCAACAAGACTGGATGAGCCCCTTTGCTGAGATTCAGAATTGCTGTAGACAGGGCTTAAAAAAACAACTACAGAGGTGCCGGAACTCTCTAGAAGGAAATGAAGTTTTCAATCTGTATACTGAAAACTCATGAACTTTTAAAGAATTTTCTCAAAGAAGTTCTGTAACTCTGTTCTGTCACATTCCCTCCCAAAAAAACCCCTGGCTGGAGACAATCAAGACTTGAAGTACTGGGCTGTATGAACCATTGACATGGTTTCCAGAAGGCAACGTCTACCCAAATTGCATCTTCTTGATGTTTTTCAGTATTAATTTCTGAGGGCCCCACCCATAGCTGTACATTTAGATCAACCTTGGCATGAGGGAGGTGGTCTGTACAGACATCCTCCACGTATGTATAAGCAGTGTTCCTCGTGAAATCACAAATGATTAGGTTGTGCATTTGTGCATTTTGTATAGAAGGTTATTTTTAATCGAACCATATGATAAACCTTTCCTCCCAGTGTTCTGTAGAAGGAGAATTTCTTGTGGGGTCTTCTGGGCTAAGGCTGGCTTTCTTTAGGCATCTCCTTCTCTCACATTCATTTGTGGGGTCCAGATATGACCTAAATGTTACTCTTTGGGGCCATTCACACCATAAATTATCAACATGATACGGTACTGATTTTATTAATTAAATTAATTAAATTAAAATTAACATAAGTTAGTATTAATAACAGTTAGGTGTCAGCATTTTATAGTGGCTGGCTTGTTGGGTAACCAAGGCTAAGCCCTAGGTTCAAATCCTTACTCTGCCATGGATACTTTGGGCTAATCACTGTCTCTCAGGGTTTTTGTGAAGATAAAATGGAAGAGGGCAGAAAGATGGAGGGGGGAGGGGGGAGGGTAGAAAGATGCTGTAAGCTCATGTAGGTCCCCATTAGGGAGAAAAGCATGGTATAAAAATCTAGGGCTGTTTTTAGAATAAAATGGAGGAGAGGAGAATGATGCAAGCCACTTCGGGGGGGGGCACTGTGAAATGAATGAATTATTTTATGCTAGATAAAGAACAGCAATAAACCATTTACTTACCTAATGAAGTTTCTTATTCAAACAAAAAAAGAGCATGCTTTAAAAATATAGAACTCTTAGAATACTACTTCTTGACAGCTGACACTTCTTAGTTTGACATAACTAATTTAGCATCAATATTTAGTTTGGCATCAATATTTGGAGCAGGTGTTAGGCTGTACCTTTAGTAATTATTATCAGGGGTCATTTCGTAGAAAAAGAGGTGCAGGAGCTCATTAGCATAACTCACTAGCATAACTTACTTGCATATGCCACACCCCCTGACATCACCGGAAGTGTGTCAGAAGGCAACACCCACCGCTCAGGCTCCACTGGACTATTTTGGATTGCTACCTATGGGGTGGGGGACGTGCAGATTTGCCCTCACAGAGGAAGGAGAGCTTGTACCTGAATAAACCATGGCCTTAAAGGTGCCACTGGACTCTTTTGGATTGCTATTCGCGGGGGGGGGGCTCTGCAACTTACCTGGCTGCTTCTTGTTCCTTGTGGCCCAGGGCTGCTGGGAGCAGGGGGTGGGGCTTGTTGCATGTGCCCGCCCTTTGGGCTCTTTACTGCCGGAGCTCCGCTCCTGTGCGCTCCTGCAGGAAATGACCCCTGATTATTATGATTATTTATTTACTTCATTTATACTCTGCCTTTCACCTTTATGGGTACCCATAAAAGTACCCAAAGTGGCTGACATAATTTTCCTCCCCTCCATTTTATCCTCTTAAGAGCCCAGTGAAGTAGATAAAGCTGAGTGTGTACAACTGTCCCAAGGTCACCAAGCAACTTTCCACAGCAAAGTGGGGATTCACACTGGGGTCCCCAGATGTCAGCTGACTCAGAGCCAGCTTGGTGTAGTGGTTAAGAGTGGCAGACTCTTATCTGGAGAACCAAGTTTGATTTCCCCACTCCTGCACATGAAACCAGTGGGTTGACCTTGGGTCACAATTCTCTCAGAACTCTCTCTGCCCCACCTACCTCACAGGGTGTCTCTTGTGGCGAGAGGAAGGGAAGGAGATTGTATGCTGCTCTGAGACTCCTTCAAGTAGTGAAGAGTGGGATATAAAAACCAACTCTCCTCCTCCTCCTCCAACCACTATACAACATTGGCTTTCATGTGGTATTGTATTGTGTAACAGTATTGTATTCAGTAAGTACTGAGAATACAGTTTGATTTGTTCACGTGTGTTGTTGAAAAAAGCTGTTCACAGAGAGAATTTTTAAAGCAAAAGAATGGGGATAATTTGGTTTTAGATACCAATTAAGTCTATTAATGCCAACATTAGAATCAGCTAGGGTTGCGAGGTCCCCTCCGGCCACTGGCAAGGTATGGGGGATAGGGCTGCCAGATACAGGTTGGGGAACTCCTGGAGATTTGGGAATGGAGCCTGGGGAGGACAGGGACCTCACTGGGGTTCAGTGCCATACAGTCCACCCTCCAAAGCATCCATGTTCTCCAGAGGTACTAATCTCTGTAGTCTGAAGATGAGGTGTAACTGGGGGTTCTCCAGGTCCCACCTGGAGGTTGGCATCCCTAGCAGAGCACAGGCTTTGGTACAAGGAGTATTACTAATCAGTATTCTTAATCACCTAATAATACATATTAAGTCTCACACTATAGCTGATTTACAGTGCAATCGTAAGCAGTTATGCCATTCTGAGCCAGTTGACTAGCTAACTGTTTAGGATTGCCCTATCAGAGTCATGAAAGTGGCACGTGAGGGTGATTCTGGCTGCGACATCTGTCTAGAGGTAGCAGCTACACACCTCCTTCTCCTCCCACAGGGGCTCTCTGCCTGTCTGGCCCTGCGTTGTTGTGCCACACCCTGACGTCCTTGCCTCTGGCAGCTGTCTCAGCAGGGCAGCACTACATAGGCATTGCTTGCTTAAAGATTGGGGGTGGGGGTAGATTGGGATGAGGAGCATGTGCAGCAGGTCCAGCCACAACAGCTTCCTTACAGAATATTCATCTTCTAGTGCTCTATAATCTTGCCGAGAGATACCAGAGCCTCGGCAACTATTTTGTTTGCAATCTCTGAGGCAGGCAACAGAAGGCCAGTGTTTTCTCAGGTTGCCTGATCCTTGAACATGTGAACACATGAAACTGCCATATACTGAAGCAGACTCTTGGTCAGTATTATCTTCTCAGACTGACAGTGGCTCATCAAGGTCTCAAGTGGAGGTCCCTCACATCACCTACTGCCAGTTCTTTAAACTGGAGATACCAGGGATTGAACCTGGGACCTTCTGCATGCCAAGCAGATACTCTGCCACTGAGCTGCAGTGACTACAACTCCTTGTATTTATCTATTTTTATTTCCTTCCATTTATATCCCACCCTCCCTGCAAAGAAGGCTCAGGGCAGGTTCCAACCTATAATAATCTGCTGAGTGCAAATTTAGATCATAAAAACAGAATAACAATATATATACAATAAATACAATAAAATAAGTAAAACACTAATATTTTTAAAATAAATTATACCTTAACAGACACATAAGAGCAACTCATAGGGGGAAGGAGAGGTGAGGCCAGATTGAATGGTATTCTGGATGCAGCCCATGGATAAGATTTTTAACACCCCTGATGTAGTACATTTTGATCCTTTTCCTTCTAGAATTTCCAGCTCCTGCTTTGGAAATTCTTGGAAATTTGGGGAGAGCAGAGTCTGGGAAGATGTCATGGGTCAATCAGATCTCAGTGAGGACTCCTTGGGAGAAGAGGACTCCTCAGGAGGAGAGGAGCCATGTGTAGCCAGCCATGAATCAGCAGAAGCCAGCAAGCAGGAAGACTAACTGTAGGCTGGTCAGGATTCACAGCCAACAGCTGGTGCAGGACCACCAACAGTCTCCAGCCCTGAGTCAACAGGTGAAACTAAGCTGATAATTCCCAGCCCTCCAGTATCACCTACACCCTTTGAGTGCCACAGACAGAGGTTAGGAGCAGAACTATAGGACAGTCAACAGAGTGCTCGCCTCCTGGTCCAACATCAGCTACTTGAGTAGTTGCAGAATTACTCCTGAGCAGCTGGCTGCAAATTTGTTCCTTAGATACATGCCTATAAAACCCAGCCAGGGGAGGCTGTTAGGCATGGAAACACCAAGTCATTCTATCACTGACTCTATGAGCACAGCCTTGGATCCTGCCTCACTCATGTGACCGTTGGACCGACTTCAGGCTACAGCTTTCAGCTCTGCTTGACTCCTGCTCATGAGTAACCCTTGGACTGCTTGACTATGCCTCTCAGACAACCCTTGGTAATGGCTCTCTTGGCTCCGGACTCTTGTACTGGACTCTTGACTAGGTTTCCCTTGTTTGGACTTTGACTGCCTTCCAGGAACCCATCTTCAGCTCTTCCTGATCTGTGATAGTTTGATTCTACCCCAATCCACACCCCCGGCAGAATGGAGGAGGCTATGGGACCTTCAGGGAGCATTGCGGTATTGCAAAATCTGGTGCTGCAACTTACACAAGTCATGGCTGTGTTACAGCAGCAGGTAGCTACCCAGGCTGCGGCCACTGTGCCTCCCAAAAGGTGCCCTGTGAACCCACCAGAGAAATTCGGGGGCAACATAGAGGAGTTCCCCACATTCCTGGTGCAGTGCCAGCTGTATATGGAGCTGCAGGCTTGGGACTTCTCAGATAAAGTCAAAGTTTGTTTTGTGATCAGTCTTTTGAAAGGGCAGGCAGCCAAAAAGGCCACGCCCTGGTTTACTCTCCTGATTCCCACTGCTGGACAACTTTCCAGGCTTTGTAGCCCACACGTCTAACACCTTTGACAACTCTAGAAGTTGGAAAATGCCAACTGATGAATTCGCACCCTAAGGCAGGGTAGGGGCACTGTGGCCAAGTGCATCACCAAATGCCAGCTACTAGTACAAGACTTAGCCTGGAATGAAGCAACACTCATTGACCAATATATGGAAGGCTTGGCAGATGAAATTCTTGATGAAATTGCCAGAGTTGAATGTCCCACTACTCTCCAGGCCCTGATTTTGCTCTGTCTCCAGATACATGGGTGGCTGAAGAACTGCAGGCAAGCCTTGGGGGGGACACAGTCATTCTCAGAGAGTAATGTGACTGACCCAAGGTCACTCAGCAACAAACAACTAGCACCTGCCCCCTGCAACCAATGCTGCCCACGAGCTTAGGCCAGGACTGAGGACAAACCAATGCAGCTGGGTACCTCCCGCCCTCACCTGTCTCCAGAGGAAAAGAGTTGACAATGATCCCACAACTTATGCCTCTATTGTGGTGGGGTGGGGCACTACACCAGTGAGTGCCCTGCCAAGAAAAGGCCACAATCAACATTGTTAAAATATCAGTCCCATTTGGGGCAATAGCCATTTGGGGCAATAGCCATTTGGGGCAATAGCCATCGATTCTACCGGAGGCCCTGGTGAGGTCCCTGCCCCACTCCTAATGCCAGTGAAACTATGTCTGCCCTACTCTTGCTGGCTGTTCGTGTATGTGATGGTGGATTCTGGACAATAAATTCTCTGCACAGCATCGGGTATCCCTCCAGACCAAGGAAACCCCAACCTTGGTTAAAGCTAAAAAAAAAGCTCTGGGTTTTGACAACAAGGTAAACAGAATAAGAAGCAAAAGGTGGGTGTGGCTGGATGACCACACTTCTGGTAACATGGGGGTGCAGCCTAATATGCTAATGTACTGTGCTGTCCCATATGATAATGAGTGTCTGCTGTTGGGTGTGGCCTATTATGCTAATGCGTTCCTGCTGGGCTTTTTCTACAAAAAAAGCCCTGACTCTAGGAAACTTCAGCAGACTTTCTGAAGCTGTGTGTGTCAGGTTAAGAGAATTACTGGGTTTGTTGGTATGCTGAGCTGGTCAGAGAGTGAATGTATGAAGTTCCTATATAATGAGTCACACGGTTGGTCACTATTGTCTACTCTGACTGGCAGCAGCTCCCCAGAGTATGAACCAGAGGTTTTTCACATTGCCCACTCTCTGATCCTTTTAACTGGAGATGCCACAGTCTGAACCTGGGACATTCTGCAAGCAAAGGAGATGCTCTTCCACTGAGCCAAAGCCCCTCCTCATGATTGCATATTATTGTATTAAATTATTGGTGCTGTTTACTAAGATTAATAGAATTGCCTTAGACAAAATTAATCATGTCTGCCTGAGTTATTAGAAGCACATTTTCTAGTGGTACTCCTAACACTGAACACCAGTGAAAAATAATAATCTTGTTTGGAATAGCTACAAACTATGTAGGAGGCAAAGATGTTCATGAGCTAAACATGAAAAGACAGTCATCGCAAGTCAGAAACACTGGGTTCAATGTCCACATGACAGTGAGATGAAAGTTTTCTATGCAACTATATTCAAACCACCATCACAACCACTTCACTGAATTGTGTTAGATGTATGTGTCACTGCACAGTGTAGCATGCCTGTACCGAAAAATCAATGCTTTCTCATTAAGCAGTTTGTCATTTTATCTGAGAAATCAAACCGAACAAAAATAGCACCAGCTACTTCTGTCTTAACAACAAATGCCTTATGGACATGGCGTTCCAGATAAGCCAGGCCAAGGCATATTGATTTCTGTGGTTTCTGCAGAAAAGAGGATTATTTAGAAATCTTACCATGTTCGAGAATAAACATGGCAGAGAACGAGAGAGTCCAATGAAGCTGTGGATAATTCACAGTAGTCGCAGTGCAATAGTATAACAGTCTAATAAACAACATTTCACAGTATAGTTGATCTCTTGTGTACATAGGATGCTAGTTTTAAAAATTCAGGGCACAATCTGCCGAGAAGTTCTCTTCTGCGGGCCCCATCAAAACGAACAGCAGCTGTGCAGTAGCATGGACGGTAAACATTTATAACGGTTATTGGGTTAGCAGGATAATTTGATCTTTTGGGAGGCCTGCCTGAAGGTAGCTCTGGCCAGGTACAGGAAACCAGCTAGCTAAAGGTTACAAAAACTGGGATTTATCAGTAACAGAGCAGGCCCAGTTCCATAGTGTAACAGACAGATTGCCATGAATCAGAGGTAAACAACTGACAATGGGAACAAAATTAAAAATCTTAATCAGGTGCAAGGGGAACCAAAACATACAGAGCGGGTGGATCACTTAATGTCTTGGAAGGAAAACAGAAGGAGACTTGTGAGATACGATTAGAGGAGAAGGCAGGGGACAAGACAGGGACAACAACCAAGGGCAAGGGAGTGGGAATATGAGTATCTGTGAAAGAGGCAAAAAGAGGATAATATCAGAAGAGAATAATAGCTTGCCAGGAGAAAGAGACCTCAGCTCTTGATGATCAGGGCCAGCCCAAGGATTTGGGACACTCTCGGCTAGGGTGGTGAAATATACTGGGTTCGACACGCGATTGTGTGATCAGCTCATGCTTTATTGTGATTTCAACTCAAAGCTAAAGACAACATTAGCAGGACCGAAGCCCTGCTTAAATCCGTGACCAACACCCCACACACACACACACACACACACACACTACCCGTGATAGGTTATTTACAGAGGCCCTCCTGGGCAATAGGTTCATCCCAGGGTGTTGGGCACGACAAGGCCCTGGACCAGCCGTAGGGTGGTGATTCTGCAGGTGCTCAGCAGGAGGCCCTTTTTCTTTTTGGCATCAGTGATGCCCTGGAATAGGATGAAGTATTTCAGCCACTCCACCCAGGTCTCCCACCGTTCGGGGTGTGTGGGGTTGAACTCCGGGAGATGTCCTGATGCAGCAGACATGGTCTTGGGAACGGTGCAATGTGTGCTAACTGCCCTCCTTGCTCCTTCCAACATGCTGCAGGGAAGCAGGAGACCACAGGTCACCTGATCTCCTTGCCCAGCAGTGCAGGAGGTCACTGCACATCTTCCTCACCCAGTGCCACAGGGAGATGGGGGGCTGCCACATACCTCACTCCCACCATGCCATGGGGTGAAGTGGCAGGGGGCTGGTGCACACTCCCCTCATCCAGCATCATGTCACAGAAAGGCAAGAGAGGGAAGGAGGGCCTGTTCCATCCCTTGAGGAAGGGCGTGGAAGGAGCAGGCTCCCTGCAGGCCTTCTGCTGGGGCCAGAACTCCTACCAGGGCTTCTGTTTGCCACAGCACAACCCTTAGCAAGCAGGTGGGAGACAGGGCAGGGCAACAACAGGGCTGGTTGGAACCCTTCTGCCCTCCTGGGTCCATGTAATGGGGTTCCAGTATATAGTTCCACGTATTTTAGTCTTGTGAGGAAATATTAAAGAAGAACAGGAAAAATAAAGTTCTTGCTTTCTAACTATGAATGAGCTCCTAATAAACCATTTGGTGTTTGATAAGTTCCTGCAATATACAACATTCAGTGGTAGACACAAATTCTTCCAGCTGTGATGGGCATCTTAAATGTTAATGTATTAAAAAAATCATTCCTAAAAAAAGGACTCCAGCAAACCATGAAATATTTAAAAAGTGAAGTTTTTGTTTCCCCTGGCTGCAGAGCACAGGCCTGCAGTTTTAAATATTAAAACAACAACATTTCAAGTATTCTAAGCAAGCACAAGAGTTCACTGGCACTAGACATTTTTTTCCCCCTTTACTTGCTGCTTCAGAAAAAATGTACGCCTTTTATAATCAAAATGGATGCAGACTGCTAAGGATGCAGCCAGTGTATGTATTTTTGCATTGCAGAAATATGCTGGATCTAGGACTTTTGTTCAAAGCGTAATTCCCAGGACCGTGGGGCCAACTGTGAAAATGGCCCCCCTCCCACTCGAGAAAAGTTGTCTATCTTTTAGGGTTGCCAAGTGTACTCACCCTTGCTGGCAGGGAAGCCTTGCCGGGCTCCGGGAGCTCTCCCAGGATGTGTGTGCGCGCGCACCACCGGCACATCACAGAAAGTGACATGCTATGTCGCTCACGTTGGGGGCGTGGGCCAGATCATCGGGGGGGAACCAAATGGTTTTTCCCCCAACGATCTGGGCCATGCCCCCAACGTGAGCGACGTGGCTGCATCACCTCTGATGACACAGCTTCGGGGGGCGGAGTTCCTCCGGGGCCCAATTCCGCCGCGGCAGAAATCGGGCCTCCAAAGCGGGTGTTTTCCCGCCCCTGCCCCCACTTGGCAGCCCTACTATCTTTCTAGCCAGGACCCTCTTTGCTGACAGTCAGCTGTAGAAACTGACAGCTGAGCAAGCCCAGCACTGATTCCCGACAACGATGCATCTTCTTAGCAGTGGCACCAAAAGTGTAGAATTCCCTTTCTATCATTGTCTTTCATTAGTGGTGAAGACTTTTGTTTTGTTTGGTGTTCCCTCACTAACTCTCACTGATCTTTCTTTCAGCATATATACCTTTTTTACTCTGTGTGTGTGTGTGTGTGAGAGAGAGTGAGTGTGTGTGTGTGTGTATACTTGACAGCACTTTCTACCCACCGATATGTGGTAGAAAGTGCTGTCAAGTCACAGCCAACTTATGAGAACCGCACAGGGTTCTCAAGGCAAGAGACATTCAGAGGTCATTTGCTATTGCTTGTCCCTGGGCACGATCCCACACACAATTAGCCGCACCATAGACGCGAATATCGGGCAGATTTAAAGGGCATGATCAGACACAAACATCTGGGAAGCGCCCCACACCCATTGGCAACCTGTTTTGCTCCGCCACAGAAGTGGAGTAAAAAGACACCAGGGAAAGTCCGGTAGCAAATGGGTTGCTACGGGCCACGGACGGACTTTCCCCTGTCTGATCGCTCCAGCGCTCTCGCATGACGTCGGGATGGTCTGATCAGGCCACCCCCACTTCGTGCTGTTGTTGTTTTTCCCCCCTTCTCAGTATGCGCATCAACACACACTCTATAGGCAGTCCTCAGTGCTGAGATGCAATTCATCAATTCCCCGTTTAAGTGAATCAGAAACAAATGGCAAAAAAACCCACAACCCAACTTACCCACAGTTGTGTCTGATCACACAGTGGTGGGCTGCCCCCACAGCTTCAAAGGACTGTGTGATCATGCAACTGCAGGTCAAATACCTCCGGGGGGAATAGCCTTGCTCCCCTCCCCCCCCAGTTTATCTTGCGCGTGTGACTGCCACCCCTGCATAGCAACCCTGGTATGGCTTTGTGGGCTCCCCTCCCAAAAATAAACAAGGCTGTGACTGCCACCCCTGCATAGCAACCCTGGTATGGCTTGATGGCCTCCCATCCAAATACTAACCAGGGCTGACCTGCATAGCTTCCGCAATCTGATGAGATTGAACTAGCCTGGGCCATCCAGGTCAGGGCAAGCTTGTTTAACTGTTTTTGACTGTTTGCCACTTTGGAGACTCTGAGCTGAGTGGAATGGCAGCTTAAAAACATTTTAAATAAATAAATATTGGTGGTCTAATGTGAGATGAATCTTCCTATGATTATTAACCTGCTACTGAAACTAGTCCTTCAGGTAAGCATTCAGCAGCCCAATGTTTAAGAAGTATGCCACCCAAATGGATTTACTTGGGCCTAGTTCTCACAGACAGAAGAAGAGCTGTGCCCAGGTTTGTGTGCCTTCAGACGGGGATGGGATCCTGTATCAAAAATGTAGAAAAGTTCCATCCTTGTGATATTGTTAGAACAGTTTCTGTAAAAAGTTATAACAAATGACATGCCATCTAGATGTAAGCCTGTTTCATAGCTGATCTTCCTCAGAAGTTATTCTTAGTAGATCTTCCTCAGAAGTTATCTCCCTCTTATTTACAACTCACCATTTACATAGGAAACAAACCAGTCCACTAGCCTTTCCTTAATCAGGTACAAAGCTTTCTGCTCTAAGACTTGCCACTGGCAAAACGGGCTTACATCCAGATGCTTGTCATTTATTACAACTTATTACCGAAGCTGTTCTACAGTATCACAACGATGGGACTTTTCTAAATTTGTGATACAGGATCACATTAGAAGAAGAAGAAGAAGAGATTAGATTTATACCCCGCCCTTCACTTGGAGTCTCAGAGCGGCTTACAAAGTCCTTTCCCTTCCCCTCCCCACAACAGACACCCTGCTCTTTTTCAAGGACAGCTGTGCCAGAGCTTGTGACTGACCCAAGGTCACATCAGCAGGTGCAAGTGGAGGAGTGGGGAATCAAACCCGGTTCTCCCAGATATCACAACGCTGGGACTTTTCTAAATTTGTCATACAGGATCACATTATTAGTTGTGATATTTTCCTGTCATCTATGCAATATGTAAGGACCATATGTATTTTTATTAACTACTAGCCTGATACCCGTGCTTCACTATGGTATTTAAGTTCCATAAATCCAGTTATAATACTGATGATGTGAAATTTGAAATGTGACATTTGTTGTAGGAATTCTGGCAGAGAAGACTGTAGTGTAAGAAATTAAGTGAGACATACATACTTTTTTCCCCTCTACTGAAGGACCTGTCTCTAGACTACATTGGTGGTTCTGCCCTCAGGTGCTAGGATCACCAGGCTGCTTGATGAGCTCACTCTGGAGCAGGCCACATAGAAGCAGTTGTCTCTTAAGTCAACTCTTTCTACCTTCCACAAAAGTGATGGCCTCTCTACTTGTGTTCCTGGATTATTTTGCTCATATGGAGACTGTGTTGTTCAGAGCACCTCAGGGTGATCTTGCTGGTACTTTGCCTGTGCAGCTCAGTGCACTGCAGGAGTACTATGTGCAAATGCCTTTGCCACATTCCTAAGTTGCCTCCTTCTTCTAGGGTTGGTGTATCTGGCTTGTCGTTTGCCAGGAGCTTTCTTAGGGGCAGTAAGAGGTGTGAGGTGGAGTTGGTGTGAGGGAGTGGTGATGTGGTGGACATTTCTTCAGGTTCATGAGGGAGGCACACATCGAAATGGCTCCTAGAAATGTCCTTTACTATCTCCCCTTAAACATTCATACCCTGGCCCTGCTCCTACACCTGACAGACACCGGCCTGTCTGGTGTTGGGGGGGGGGTTGTATTTAAAGGCATCAGGGAGGCTGAGCCAGCAGCAGTGCTAAGGCAACCCTGCTGAGCAAACCTCCCTGGTGGCTGTAAGCATCCCATCTCCTCTCCTACACCTGACAGGCAGCTGCCTGTCCAGTGTAGGATGGGGAGGGGGGAGGAGTATTAGAAGCCACTGTGGAGGCAGGGCTGGCAGGATCACTAAGGTGTTACTGCTGGGGCAGGGTCCCTCGTGGCTTTAAGCACCCTGCAACCACTGCTGCACCTGACAGACAACCTCCTGTTAGGTGTAGGAGGTGGGGGGGACTGTGTTGGAAGCCATCCCACCTCCTCTCCTACACCAGACAGGCAGCTGCCTGTCCATTGTAGGAGGGGGAGGGGGAGGAGTATTAGAAGCCACTGTGGAGGTGGGGCTGCACCTGACAGACAACCACCTGTTAGGTGTAGGAAGTGGGGGGAGTGTGTTGGAAGCCATCAGAGAGGTTGGGCCAGCAGGTTTGCTTCACCTCACAGGTGGTTCTTGGCCACTCTTGATTTCCTCAACTGTCATTAGCTGTCTGCAGTCCCCTGTAACTGTTGGCTTTTTTTTTAACCTCAGAACACTGAGCTCTGCAGCTGACCAATCAGAGAGTGGGGGGTGCAGAGAGGCAGCTGCCTGCCAGCCGCATAGGAAGCAATGGGGGAGCACATTTTCCCCCTTTTGACCCACTTAGGGATCTAATTTCTAAAAATCCCTTCTTTGCGAGCACCTACACCACAGTAGGAGCGCTCTCCTCAAA
This sequence comes from Gekko japonicus, assembly GCF_001447785.1. NCBI lineage: Eukaryota > Metazoa > Chordata > Lepidosauria > Squamata > Gekkonidae > Gekko > Gekko japonicus. Next base: position 601,779 of record NW_015169195.1, read on the forward strand.
TTTGGTGTTTCTAGGTCCAGCGGTTTGTCCTGGGCATTGATTTTACAGTGAGGGGACTTTCTTTTATATATATAGATAAAGCATAGTAGCCATAAAACATATGCAGCAGGCAGGGTAGATTCATCCCACACAGTGCTGCTGTGTGCCACTACTGATCCCATTCAGGACATGGCTAGAGGGCACATCACTCCTTGCTGAAGCAGAACAGATTTGAGTCTGGTCAGTGCCTGGACAGAGATGGTACTGGGGCACTCTTTGTATGTACACCCCCACCTTTGTGATGATGGAAGAAAGGCATGATATAAATGAAATACATAGCTGGTTTCACAGTTGTCTGAGTATATAGTGAGGAGCCGCGGCATCCATGGCTTGGTTTGCCACATCCTACACCTGTTTGTAGTACCTAAACTGTACAACTGTGAATAGACCAGGGGTGTCAAACATGTGGCCTGGGGGCCGGAATTAGTCCCCCGAAGGACTTCTACCAGGCCCGCATCTTCTGCTTCTTCTTCCAGTTCTGCTGCTGCTACATCATTGTAGGTTTGCAGCTGACAGATACACACCTGAACAACATACTCAAGATTGCAATAGCACAGACATTTTGATGTAATAATTCACAGCAAGAGACTCTGTCATTATACCCTGCTGAGGTCACCACAGCAAATTGACACTGTTTGCCCAAAGCCAGAGCACTCCCCCAGAGCCTCTTTCTAGATCTCGTTGTATTGCTTTCACAACGGGCTTTACTGCTAGTATATAGATAAAGCATAGCAGCCATAAAACATATGCAGCAGGCAGCGTAGATTCATCCCACTGTGCTGCTGTGTGCCACTACTGATCCCATGGCTAGAGGGCACATCACTCCTTGCTGAAGCAGAACAGATTTGAGTCTGGTCAGTGCCTGGACAGAGATGGTACTGGGGCACTCTTTGTATGTACACCCCCACCTTTGTGATGATGGAAGAAAGGCATGATATAAATGAAATACATAGCTGGTTTCACAGTTGTCTGAGTATATAGTGAGGAGCCGCGGCATCCATGGCTTGGTTTGCCACATTCTACACCTGTCTGTAGTACCTGAACTGTACAACTGTGAATAGACCAAGGGTGTCAAACACGTGGCCCGGGGGCCGGAGTTAGGCCCCCGAAGGACTTCTACCAGGCCCGCATCTTCTGCTTCTTCTTCCAGTTCTGCTGCTGCTACATCATTGTAGGTTTGCAGCTGACAGATACACACCTGAACAGCATACTCAAGATTGCAATAGCACAGACATTTTGATGTAATAATTCACAGCAAGAGGTGTCAGTTATCAGACACTGGTAAGTAAATAAAATATTGCAAGAGTGCTAATGTTTTAAGCATGTTTTTATTTTAAGTTAAAAAAACCCTTCGTTTCTGTCGTTTATAAAGTTTATATCTATGCTACTTTGCATTACATTTTATGACACACATGGCCCAGCCCAACAAGGTCTCATTTATGTCAGATCCGGCCCTCATAACAAATGAGTTCAACACCCCTGGAATAGACTCTCCTGCTTTCATTTCATGGTCCTTCGCAGAGACTGACAGAGCTCTCTCTCCACTAAAACTCAGCTTGCACATTCAGTAACCACGGCACCTCCTCCAATGTGATGTTCTCCACCCCTTTCTCTACTTCCTGTACTTCTTCCACTCTGACTCCTGTGTTCCATTTCATCCAGTGATTAAGTGACAGTGTCTCATACCCGGACGGCATGTGCTCGGGAAGAAAACAGAATTCTATAGTGGGGAATGTGTCTTCTGTTTTGAAGACCTTCAGTGCTCCTTGATAAGGATCATGTCTTAAAAGAAAGAGACATCTGGTAACCTTCCATTGCTTCCTCTCCCCCCAAAAAAAATTTGCATAAATCACATTTTATTTCCCCTCCGATTTGCATAGCTCTGAGCAAAGATGCTTTGCACATATTGCATCACTGAAATTTCTAAGCACTGCTGAATTGGGAAGACACTCTGTTCCTCTCTCGCTCCCTCTCACCTCTTTCTTCTCTCGCTCTCTTTCTCTCCATCACACACACCGCTCAGGAACAAATATCAGTAGCAAAGGATAGAAGAGTGCACACAGTTTGGGAATATTATTAGCCAGGACTCATTAATTAAATAAGACTAATGATTTATTCATAACTCCAGGACAATGAGAGGACAATGCAGTACATTTACATTAGGGATGAGCGCATACTTGGAGGAAGAATAAAAGACTGAGCAGTAAACACTGAAATCCTCATTTCTAAGTCCTGAGTGTTTTGTGGGAGGCATTTTACAGCACCATTGTTCTCTATTTAATATTTAAAATGAGAAAATTGTTCAGATTAAGAGCCTGAATAGCTGCTTCTGTATTTCTAGTGTTCTCAGAGTATCTCTTTATTCTCAAATTTTCATTTTTATTTTTTAACAATTGGGAACCTGCAAGGTTTTGCAGGAGGCATCTCATTTCCCCCTCCCCCACTATTTCCTCTTCCCCTTTCCTAAAAATCCCATTGCCTCTCCTTTTTTCTTGCTTCCTGATATCCTTCTAGGATTGCCAGCCTTCAGGTGGGGCCTGGAAATCTTTTGGAATCACAACAGATATCCCAGCTGCAAAGATCAGTTCCCCCATTAGGGCTGCCACCCCCGGGTTGGGAAATTCCTTGAGATTTGGCCTCAGCAGAGTCTAATGCCACAGAGTCCACCCTGCAAAGCAGCCATTTTCTCCAGGGGAACTGATTCTGGGTGATCTCCAGCTCACACTTGGAGGTTGGCAACCCTTGTTCCCCTGGAGTAAATGGCTGCTTTGTGGGGTTGCTAGCTCTGGGTTGGGAAATACCTGGAGATTTTGGGGGTGGAGGGTCTTCAATGATGTACAATGGCCATAGAGGCCACCCTCCAAAGCAGCCATTTTCTCCAGGGGATCTGATCTCTGTAGTCTGGAGATCAGTTGTAAAACCGGGAGATCTCCAGGCCCCACCTGGAGGCTGGCAATGCTACTGCTTTGGAGGGTGGACTCTGTGGCATTACACCTCGCTGAGGTTCCTTCCCTCATCAAACTCCATCCTCCCCAGACTCTGCCCACCAGTTCTTTGGGAATTTCCTAACCTGGAGTTGCTAACCCTATCTTCTTCCCACCCAACAGCTAACATATCTTTATCTGCCCTCCTGTCTTAAGCTTCACCCCTCCAGCAGCCTCTACGTAGGAAACCTGGCCCAGTTATGTGGTGCTGGTCACTGGGCCAGACCCACTTGCATGGCGGGGAACCCTCAAGGACTTGTGGGGTGGCACCTCACTTTCCCCTGTACTCCTCTCCCCACACTATTTCCTCTTTCCTCCTCTTGGCAATCCACATATCCTCTCCCTGCTGCATTCCCTCCTTCTCAGTCATTCACCAACCTACCTTTTATCTGCCTCCATCTTCAGCTATATTTACTATTTCTTTACTTCATTGATACCCCACGTTTCTCCACAGGGGGAATAAAAGCAGCTTATATTATTATTTTGTCCACAAAAAACCCTGTGAGGTAGGTTAGGCTGAAAGTATGTGACTGTTCCAAAATCACCCACTGTGCTTCCAGGGCAATATGGGAATTCAAACCTGGGTCTCACAGACCTTACCCTGAAGTGCTAACTGCTTCACCATATTGGCTTTCATAGGATGTCTGCTGTTGAGCAGTAGCAAGCAGCGAGGCCTAATTGAGTCATGCAAGTTGGGTGACATGAAGTCACACAAAGGTTTCTTGCAGGCCTTGGGTTGCCAACCTCCAGCTGCGACCTGGAGATCTCCCACAATTACAACTCAAATCCAGATGACAGAGATCTGTCCCCCTTGAGAAAATGACTGCTTTGGAGGGTAGACTCTATGGCATTATATTCAACTGAGGCTTCTCCCCTCCCCAAACTGAGGCTCCATCACAGAATCTCCAGGGATCTCCCAACCTGCCAAACTTTTTTTTTTTAGATTTCACATTTTTCTGCAAACCAGGGGGCCCTTTTCAGGTTTGTAGAAGTATCTGTCTGTATTGCCTATTCACAGCTCTAGTCACTGGATTTAAGTATCCAAAAATTGGCTGACTTTGGTATTAGAATATAAGGCCCCGGTCACACGGAGCATTTGCCCCACTGAAGGCATGGGAGTCCTGCGGATTTTCTGGGCATGATCACACCACAACATCTGGGAAGCTCAGTGCTCCCGCAGCGAACCTGTGGCTTCCTGCCGAAGATGCGGCTTAAAAAACTAGTACTTACGAGGTACTAGTTTCCAGAAACCGCGGGCCAAAGCCGGGCGTCTGATTGTGTTTCTGGTGGAATTATGTGGCATCTGGCACCCGCCAATGTTCGTTGCAAACAAGGGGTTTTTTTCCTCCCAAGTCTCCAAAAGCGCCCAACAGCGCATGCGCACAAAGAGTGATCGCTAGTGTGATCGCGCGGCATGGCTTCTTTGAGTTCGAGAGAGGGCTACAGAAGGCTGCGATGGGGGTGAGTGGCAGAGGCCAGGCTGAGAGTGGGCCGTGTGTCTCAGGGAGGGAAGGAGGGAGGGCTGCTGGCGGGGAGGGGGGATCTGGCGGGTTAATCTCCCCCTCCCCTCCTTGCAAGCGGAACACAGACCCCACCCGGAGTGGGCTGCGTGAGACCCTCCCAGAGGCCGCGGCTCTTTCCTTTCCCTTTCTCATTGGCCCGGCTGCTCTCGGTGGAGGTGCAGGATACTCGTGTGATCAGCATCTCCCCCCTGACCATGGGACCTCGACTGGGACATGTGATTGGGCGGCCGCACGTTATTTTCCTCCGGGGCAAACAGCCACGCTCCCCCCCCCCGGATTTTCCGGCCCGTGTGACCGCCGCCTAAGATAGTTTTATTTAAAATGATAACAGGTCTTAAACAAAAGTATTATGTTGGGACTGTGATAATGTTATGGATGCTATCACTTGGATAAGTGAATCTCAGTCAGGCCTCTGCTCTACTATCAGCTCTATGGTATTATGCCCTGCTGAGGTGCCTCCCCTCTCCAAGCCTCATCCTCCCCTGGCTCTACCCCCAAAGTCTCCCAGGGACTTTCCCAAACTGGAGTTGGCAACCCTAGCTGTCAATTAGGGGTTCAATCCCATAACATGTTACAGTGGGTTTAGGTTTGTTGTACTTTCATTGGTATCATCTGCCAAAAATGAACAGCAATCCATGCTTGGCTAACATTACAGTTAGATCATGCCATTATGGAACAGAGTTGCCATACCTTAGATCAGCATCCATCAGGAGGGCAACCCAACTGTAGAAACTCTTAAGCAACTCCAAAGCCCTGAGAAAATAGAAAGATTTTAGCCTGATGTTAAGCTGACAACAAATTGGGCAACAGGCAAAGAATGTCAGGGAGGAGGAAATTCTAAGATAAGCAAGATTTATGACTTTGTGACTACCCATCTTCCTTCTAAAGATAGAAGGACATGAGGGACTACCACTAATGATGACCTCAGCATTTGGGCAGGCTCTTCAGTGGTGAGCTTTCACTGGACTGGCTCAGACAATCTGTACCCAGCAAAGAATTTTGTAGTATTATTGGAACTGAGTGGTACATACACCAAGGATTACCAATGGTTAAACCTGGACATCCCCTTATATGAAAGAGTACACATGCAAGATTATATAATATATTAATATACAACCAACAATTTATATCCATGCATTTTATGGAGGTGGATTTCTTTTTTTGCATTAGTGAGTGTGAGTCAAAATTGTGTATGTGCATTATGGAGAGCAATTAATTTGTACTTTTAAGAATTAAAACATGTGTCTGGCATAGGTACAGATGTATCTTTCTGGATATAGGATTCTAATCAGATCAAGCTCCTTGCTGCATTTTGGTTTCTTTTTTTCTTTTCTTTTTTGTACCAAATGGAGTGAAAGAGAGCCTTTTGAAAGCAATCCTATTACAAATTCTCAGAATAGATTTATAAAATACACCATTATTTTACTTTATTTCTTTCATTTATTCCCCCCCCCCCGCTTCTCCCCTCTCCCCTCTGGGAAGAGATAGGTATATGGAAGGGAAAGATTGTCTAATAGCTTTTTATGTTAAATATTAAAAATAAATGTTATATTTAAAATGCAACATATTTCATAAGGTTTGCAAAAAATATGTTTCAGTCTTGAAATTTGATTTCCTTATTCCATCAGTAATTGGCAATTAGTAGAGAAGAAAATTATTTTGTGAACAAAGTCATCCCTGTCTGTTTCTTGATTTCTTGCATCTTTTCCTGGTGCATCTTCTACCTCCATATACCCAATTGTTCAGAAACCAGTATGGTTCTTCCAACTCAGGAAGGGGATGAGGAACGCATAGCACTAAGCTGGCTAGTCAGTAGACCCATGGAAATGCCAGTTTCTAAAGTCACAAATTGAGAAGGGAGGGTGGGGAGAACCTGAACCATAATTATGGATGTTAGAAGCAGTGCTGTCAGGTAACCATAGCAATTACACAAGGATTGAACTATAGCAATTACAGAGATTCTATTCCCTCACCTTGAGCTAGGTGCATGCTAGTGGGAGGCACCGTGAAATCAGTTAGTCACCTCTCCATCTGGATGTAGCAAGAAAAGAATGGCTCAGAGGGGACACTTTTTCCCTTTGGCAGGGACAGACAGAACATCCGTGTTTGTTTGGCGCCTCCATATGGCTTGACATTTCTGAAAATGGGAGCAAGAAATTGGTTGGCTTTGTGACCCAATTTAAGCAAATGACTTTTTTAGATGCATGTACAATGTAAATGAAATTGACTGTAATTTCACAAGCTGCCTGGGTAGAGCACATTCTAATTCCCATCACAAATCTCTATTAATTATTTCTAATCCATGTAATTATGTTTCACCCATATCTGATTTTGAAAAAATCATTTTCAGCAATAAACTACAAGCCAGCCTGCTTATGTAATTTCTTATCAGGTAGCATCCAAAGAGACTCTGAGAATGGCATTAAAGGCATAGAGAAAAGGGGTATATTATATACGATTAAGAAAAATGTTAGGAATTGCAGTTAAATAATAAAAATAAATGCTATGGAATTTTGTTGGACTGCACTTATGAAGGGTGTCATAATGTCTGAAATAATTATGATTAGGGTTGCCACCTTGTTTATTGTTTTGGCTCTTATGTCTTTAACAGAAGTCTAACACACCGAAATTAAATAGGTAAAGCTTTTTATCGGTGGTGGATAACAAGTGGGAACAGCCTCTTTTACTTCATCTGTTTCAGTAGGATAGCAACATTAGTCTGTTGCAGCAAAAGCAAATATGCCTCTTGTGGCACCTTGAAATGGAGCAGTAGTATGCACAGTGGAAGGTAAACTATGTGCACAACAAAAGCAAAGAAAAAATATGAAGTTAAAAAGCCATGCAAAATGCAAGGGGTACAGTTATGACATTTCTACACAAGATAAGCACAGTGATTGTGCACAATGACTATAGGTGCTAATAGCAAGTCAGTTATGGTAAGCAATTTAACAATTGTAGTGGCTAATAGAGTAGGCAGCTTTGTTTAACTCCTGGTTGATGCAATCAAACTTATTGATAATTAAATTATAGTTACTATATTGATGGAGGAGGAATGTGTTGAAGTGTGTTTGCAGTTTGCTGCTGTACAGGGATTAGCCCACCCAGGCCAGTCCAGGGATGGGAGGGAATCCTGTACTTTTCAGTACATTAAACAACAAGCCACGAGACAGTCTGTACCATCTCTGGTCTTCACAACAATTTGCCACCAGAACCTCTTTTCACTAGTCCCTGCCTTTCCTAAGGGAGAGATTCCAGCCCTTAGTTAGCATCTGGGATTTAACACATTAGCAACTCAATCTAGAGATGCACACTCTTACCAAGGTAGCATATGTGGTCAAGGTTAGGCACCAGGCTTAGACTTGGAATTCAGTTACAACACCAGAGACAATTTAGCAATAAGAAACATCTTTATTCTGTATAGAGTTTAGCATAGACTACTAGAGATAGCTGCGGTGGCTCAAGTGGTTAAGAAGACGCTGAACTGCAGGCTGTGGAAGGTCAGTAGTTCAGCAGTTCGAGACCCAGGTGCCGCAAGACGGAGTGAGCTCCTGTCTCTAGTTCCAGCTCCTGCCAACCTAGCAGTTCGAAAGCAAGAAATTGCAAGTAGATAAATAGGTACCACTTCGGTGGGAAGGTAACAGCGTTCCATGCGCCTTGGTGTTTAGTCATGCCGGCCACATGACCACGGAAACGTCTTCGGACAGCGCTGGCTCTTCGGCTTTGAAACGGAGATGAGCACCGCAACCCTAGAGTCGGACTCGACTGGCTTTCGAGCAAGGGAACTTTTACCTTTACTTACCAGAGATTACAAAAATAACAAAGGCTAGGACAATTTGCCTTAACTACACATTGAAGATACATAGTTACCACATCAGGAACATCCACCAGAATAGTCCAAGGGATTTTGAAGGGAAATCCCATTTTTGCACACCATGTGCTCCAAGTCACAAAACAACTATTTGTCTCTCAAGAGGCAGCATTTCGGGTGCAATAAAACAGATAATGGTGAACAGGAAGAAGAGCTCACTCCCATAGGGATCAAACAATTATACCCCAATTCTAGCCACAAATTAGATGTGACCATCAGCCAATTGCGAGTGGGCATGGGTGGGCCCAATTGTTGGTTGCCATAGCTGCGTGTGGGGATAGGCTATAAGTCTGGGACCCCGCCTGCAATCATCTGACCCAAACTCCAGCTACTTCATTGTATACGTGACTGGTCGCAAGTGGGCCAGAAAGTGTAGCCATGAGGTCTGGCTTTTGGCATGAAAGTGTGAAAGAATGTGGGTTTATGGCATGGATATTGAGGCCATGTGGCCTCACCATTTGGCTTGCAACAGGAAACAAGACACAGCATGTTATCAAAAGACATCACAGGAGAAGGCATGTGAATATAGAAGCAATATTCCTATATAGCTGCTTTTTGCACTTTCAGCTTTTTAGCCTTTTTAAAAGCCCATGCACATTTCTGTGGATGCCTTTTATAATAATATGTTTTAAAATATATAAATGTGGGCCACCATCCTGCCTTGTCTAAAAAAGAATAAAACAGGGTAGAAGTTATTCACAGAGCTTTTGGGGGGGAGGGCTGGTTATCCAGATCATATTATCAGTGATTGCTCCTTGGTAACACATGGGTTTCTTTGACTTATTGTTAAGGAGGATTATAATTTATTTATTCATTTACGTTATTTATAATCTACCTATCTCACTGAGACTCAAGGTGGATTACTAAGCATAAATCAATACGAGAATAAGGAAATGGAGAGGAAATGGAGTTAAGTCTGCCTTGACCAGCCTCTACTTCAAAGTTCCAGCTCTGCTTCTATCCATTCTTCTGAAGGGAATGTCAAGCCAAACCAGTTACTTGCACAAGTTAGTTAGCTTCTTGGTTTCATTTCTTTTTATGATGTTTCTGTAACACTTCTTCTAACATTCTGATACTAGTTCCCTATGCTCTTGTTCTACAAGAGAACAGAGATATCTGTTAAGAAGGATCTTTTTAGTAAGTAAAGATCATCCATGCATAGACCAAAACATCTGACTGGGCTGGAGGGCTACGAGGCAGGTGGGAGGTACTGAGTAGCAGGTGGTACAAGCACACAGGGTGCCACTGTCAGTGCCTCAAACTGCTGAGTGCAAGGGGTGGGCAAATAAGTTTAAATGGTGGCAGGTATCTGGCCCATATGATTGAAGGGAAGGGGGCAAGTGGGGGCAAGACCTCATTACAGCCCCCCCCTCTTGGACACTCACAGACAAGGACAGCAGGTGTACTGATCATCTAAGAGTAACAAGCTGATAGCAATCAAAGATTTTGGTAAAATTTTAAGACAGGGAGACAGTCTGGGAAAGTACTCTGAGAGAGGGGGGGGATCTGCAAAAAAGATGGCAACCCTAGTTATCACCCAAGCCTTGGGGGGGGGATTAATGGCTCCACTGGCCAGAAGGAGACTGGATGGTTGGGTTCTGGAAGCTTAAGTGCTTTATTAATTAGTCTCAGTATTAAGAGGCAATGATACCATCAGCTACAGAATCATTTTGCACTGATTCACTCTAATCCTTTCTGGCACACAGATCTAAGAAGGTGGTGCTAGAAGACATCTTTTCTACATCACAGCCTTTTTAAAATGGGGTTCCATGCTGGTTACTACCTGCATGAAAATGCTGTAGAAAATGATCTGGGGTTTGGAGGTACACTGTCAACAGTGTGCTGATGATATTCAACTCCATCTTTTCTGTTTGATTCTAGAGAGGCAATAGACTGTGGTCTCTGATGAACTCAATGAAGGTGAAAACCTTGGAGTGTAATCCAGACCAAGATGGAAGTGTTGTAATTTGGAAATGAATTTCATCCTGCTATAAGTGTACAATCTTTGTTGGAGCGGGATTCCAGACTTGCACATTGGGCATGCTTCTGGAGTGTGTTTCACTAGCTCAGGCTACTTTACTAGCAGTATGAGCAGTACTTTCTTGCTATAGTCATGCATGTCTTCCCAGATTGTAATGCTAACTACATATTGCTGTGCTTGAATCAGCAACATACATCAGCCTGATTGCTAACTGGAACCCCCCTATATATGTGTGTGTGTGTGTGTGTGTGTGTGTGTATGTGTATGTATATATACTAGGAGTAAGGCCCGTTGTGGGAAGAAATACAATGAGCTCAAGGAGGAAGCTCCAGGTGAGTGTCCCGGCTGGGGGGCGGAAGAGAGAGGGGGAAAAATGGAGGGAGGAAAGCCATATTTATTTCCTTCTGCTTAGCTATAAGGCAGGGCTGTCTCAAGTCATTTTGCTGCCCCAAGTGGGTAGTATAGGAGGACAGCCTCATGGTAACAGATATGGTTCCCTCCACCCCTGACTTATGTTGATTTGGGGTTATGCAGTAGCAGCTAAGGTAGAAAAGCACCTTCTCCTATGCTATGTCTTCTGGATTCCAAAGGTCTGGAAAGCGGTTCCATAGCCAGTTACAGGGTTGCCAACTCTGGGTTGGGAAATACCTGTAGATTTGAGAGATAGAGCCTGGGGAGGGGAGGGTTTGGGGTGTGTAGGGACCTCAGCAGGGTATAATGCCATAGAGTCCATCGCCCAAAGCAGCCATTTTCTCCAGAACTGATCTTGGAGATCTCCAAATGCTGCCTGGAGGCTGGCAATACTAAGGGGAGGGCCAGACCTGTAGATTTGACAGGTAGAGTCTGGGGAGGGCAAGGTTTGGGGTGTGGAGGGACCTCAGCACAGTATAATGCTATAGAGTCTATTTCCCAAAGCAGCCATTGTAATAGCTGGAAAATTTTCTGTAGGGGAAATGATGTGCTGTGGCTGGGGAACACGGTGATTTCTGGGAGCTCTCCAGGCCCCACAGGGAGATTGGCAACTCCAGTGACCATTTAAGGGAAGATTGGGATATATAGTTTACCTCAGGACATATTCAATGATGACTCCCAACAACAAATTGTTTAGAATGTTAGAGGCAAAGGCCAATCAGGCCACATATGCAAATGACCTCTGTGTTCTGAGTGGCTATTGTGGGGAGAGGCACAGCAAACTGTTTAGAATATTGGAGGCGAGACTCAGGCAATGCAGCCAGTAGATAGGGACAGCTTCTGAGTGACAGATCAGGGAGCCAACTGATTTGGGAGTGTGTGGAAGCATCTGTTCAGGAGAGTCCATGACCAAAACAGAATTTTATACACACACATACACACATATACACAGGCGGGGGAGGTAGGTAGGTCAAGGTTACCTAAAGGACTTCTAACTTCCATATGAACCTACCCACACATTATGATTTGCCTCAGAGACCCATACAAGGTTTTCTCAGTACTGTTGAACTCAGCTCCCATGGAGACCCATCTTGCCTCCTTCCTGATGTTTCAGTATAAGGTCAGAACAGTTCTCTCTAGGAGGGAATTTGTTCTCTTCAGCTGAGGATACTGATTTGGATCCTAAGCAGAAGGAGCAACTCCCACTGCCCCTTCCTTTGCCCCTGAAATTGTGTTCCTGTGTCAGTGCATGCGCAGGTACAGTGTGATGGACAAGTGTGGATCAGCAGTGGAATGGGCAATCAGCAGAAAATCACCCTCCCTTCCTCCACCAACATAAATGCAGTTTCATTAGCAGATCTCCTGATTTGCTGGCTATGCTTTTTAAAAGCTTTGTTCTGCTGTTCTTTGTAGGTTTTAATTGTTACGTTTGTTTTAAACTTTCTCCTTTTTTTGTTCGCAATTTTGTGTGCCCTTGAATCAGGATATTAAAAAGTTAAATTAAAAATATCTAGTGTATTAATGGATCCAAAATGCACCTCAGAATTTTTTAAAAATGTGACCGTTTATGTGATCCTTGTTCCAGAGCTGTCTGAATTTGTAGAACCATATACACAAAAACATCCCCCAAGCTTTGTTATACATATAAATTGCTACAGAATAACATTTTTTAAAAAATCAGATAAATACCTAAAGGCTAATGTAGGTTTCCTGGCTGGTTAATAGCATGTTCTACTTATATCTCATATACAAAGTTACTGTTTGCAAGCTGGACTTAAACAGTAATTATCTTGCCTATATCATGTAACATTGAAAGCAAGGTTAGAATGTCCCTGCTTGCCCTTAATTGCACTTGTTGAATTGTTTTTTAACTCTCTCTTGAGTACAGTTTGAAAGAGGGATCTGACAACTGGACCTTTAGCTTGTCCTTGATAGAAAGCTACAAAACAATCTGAGAAGAGTCCATCAAAAACCCTGAAGCTATAAGGCATTTATTTTTAGGCCTGTGGTTTATAGGGAGAGCAAAGCAACCTAGAGGGGGAAAACAGTGTCAACAGTTCACATGAAGTATCTTTTCATGTTTCGGAAAAGCCAAGCCAGACTGAAACTATAACTATGATGGGATTTAAGAAGGCACACAATAAAGGCAGCCACAACCGATACCCGTTACATAGAAGGTCATTTCTAGGTAGTTTTGATGTGGTGGAACTTTAAAAAGACAACACTATATTCATTCTTGCCCAAAGGCAGAAGATTCCATAGTAGCTTGGGGACTGTGATGGTAATTGTTCCTAAGAGGGAAAAGAAAATGTTCCCAATTGCCTTGAAAAGAAAGAAACATCTGAAGGACTCTTCAGGGCCATTCCAAGTTCAACGGAATGAAACCTTTTGCAAAGTGCTGCTTTCATCCCCAGGTATTGCTCCAATCAACAGAAATGGACCTTGAAGAGGACAAGCCGGGAAAGGCCAGTAGACAAATATTGTGATGACAGATCAGGTGGGAGATAGAGGGGTAAGCAGAAGGAGATAGAGGGGTAAGCATAACCTTTAAAAAATAAACATGCGACAAGGATCCACAGAATTTACACACACACACACACGAACTAGAAACTGAGAAAGAAGGAAAGAATAATACTTCATTTCTTTATTACATGAAGCTCAGCCATACCAGTTATTTAGCTACACTGTTGGTTAATATAATTGAAGTATATATAACAGATACAGAAAAAAGGGAAATAAGACTTCTTCGGGGACCCATTAATTTCTTAAGGATAAAGTGTTTGAAAGTTCAAAGACTTTGTTGAAGCTTATTTTAAATTTAAAATTTCCACTGCCAGGGGATTGATTACTATTCTTGCTTTAGCTTTATCAAACAATAAGTCGATCCTGGTCCTTTCAAAAATTCTGCGGTTCTATGCTTCGTATATATTCAATTCATACTTTAAAAAGCGAGGGTTAGATTTTAAAACATTCTCTCAAGGACAGTATTTCATTAAAAAACCCTCTACACCAAAATGCTGTAAAAGCTTGGAAACAATAAAAGGCCTATTCACATATTGTGTTTCTATGTGGAGTAGAAATGCACAATAAATTGGTATGTAGGTTCTTCTCTGTAGTGGTGGCCAGACATAATGGG
>NW_015169195.1:615869-617345 GCF_001447785.1 Gekko japonicus
CAGTCTTGAGGACATAGTGATATCCCAAGAGTCAAAATAATTTGGTGATTATGTTGCATAATCTCTAACATGAATAATTTTATATGGCTTTAATTATTTCCAATAGCTGCGTCCTGTTTTTCATCCATAATAATTTCTGAAAGCTATTTATGGTGACATTTCCTCAGCTGTTATCTTATGGCTCTTGACAAAGGAAAAAGAAAAACCTCTTCAAACATTGAATATAGCAGTGTAGAACACATATTTCCATCAGTCACTCAGCATCTTAATTATGGGGGAATTCCATAATGCTAGAATACTAACTAGAGAAAGACTTTGAAATGCTCCACATAAGTTCTAGCCAAGATCATATTCATGCTCTGACCATATTCTGATTAGGTTACTGCAACAAGCTCTACGTGAGCCATTGAGCTTCAGTTGGCATAAAATGCCATGGCAAGATTCCTGACAACATATCTCCCAGTCTTAAAAGAACTGACCCATATCAAACAATGGCCGAGTTCAGACTGGCAGTTTGGCCCGATATAGGCACATTTCAGAAATGTTTCACAAATGGATTAAAGGAGCTGTTCACACAGGCACATCTGTCAGGTATTCCACAGCTGTACAGCGTCTTGTAACGCTTCCCTCCTAAGTTTAAAAAATGCCAGGTGAAAGTGGTAGCAAACCCTGGAGAGCGTGTTGATCCTGCTTCCCGGACGTGTGCAAGCTAAAAGCCGTGCGAACAAGCCACAGTTGCCAGAGTGAGAAAAAACCACTTACAGCCACGCCTCCGAGCCAACAGTGCGAACGCTTCCTTGTGGCTCCTCCCAGTATGCGCCCGAATCAGTCGGTGCAGTGTGACTGGGAATACCTGGAACAAGTTGTTTTGGGTCTTTTTTGCCATGACTCCCTCATGCTTCAAACTGCCAGTCTGAACTCAGCCAATCTCTGTCTAATGTGGAGTTTTCCTACATACATCTCTTTAAGACCATTCTGACTCCCAGGGTCACAGGACACACACAAAGAAATGGCTGTACCATTCTGTGGATTGGAATATGATGAACATGGGACAAAACTGTTCTCCATCCTTCTTCCACAAGTGTAACTCCACTGGGAAAAGGAAGAAATTTCACCCTCTTGACCCTCTTAACTCCAGCCCCACCCCAGACATACATGACAATTCCTTTGCACAGGTTCCACAACCCCAGTAATTATCTTTCCAGGGGTGGGAAGAAACTGCAGAAGGGGAGAGGTAGGTGAGAAAACTCCATGTGCCTTCTGTGCATGGATGGCTAGATAGCAAACCACTCTACTGACTATTCCCTTCTGGGAACAATTGAAAGTTCTGGTTATCATTTTTAAAGCCTTAACCGTTTTGGGCCCCAGAGGACCTTTTCTCCCATACAAAACTGCCCAACAATTTTGATTTTCATCAGAGGCCCTGTTTTATCAATTCCCACCTTCTAGTGTGTGCTGAACAGAACTAAGTAGGAA
>NW_015169195.1:617398-622738 GCF_001447785.1 Gekko japonicus
AGGTAGCCAATTTTTCAGTGGGAAGTCCTGCTGTTCGCAAGCAGCTTGCCCCTGTTCATCCAGTAACTTTTTGCATATTAAAACAATACAAAATAGTGCAATCAGCAGTATTTCACACATACACATTGTGACAGGCCTATGTCATCACTGTTTATTGTTTAGCAGCCAGTTGCATAAATAAACAGTGAGTAAATGAATTTGTAAGCCAGTGTTTATAACTGAAGCAAACTCTTACAACTTTTGTTTGTTTAACTCTGTGGTTATTATCAAGGTTTATTTCATACATGCACATTTTTGCATAGGCTTATGGGAATTGTACCTTCTAAACATATCTTTGACTTACCTATGTGACAGATTGCAATTTTAAGAGGCTTAAAAGTGCTGTACATAAAACTACAAGACTGTGAAGGGTTAATTCTTCACAGAGCCAGACAGCCTCAAGTGATAGGCTGCTCTGAGCAATCTGAGAGATTGTCTGGAGAGTCTGGAGAGAACCATATGCTGAAGAGACTCATTCTGATATAAGCCTTGGCTGTAGAAAGTCTGAATTCTGTCTTGGCTGAGAGAGTCTAGTTTTCAGCCTTAGTTGACAGCAGTTCAACACAGACAGAAAAACTGAGGAAAAGTTGGCTAGGAGGTTTGGAAAGTAAACTCAGGCCCCGGTCACACGGGAGGTTTTGGCCCGGAAGAGGGATGGATCGGGGGCGCAGCAAATGGGCGCGATCAAACCGCAACATCTGGGAAGCGGCGCGCACCCATCCCCGATCCGTCCCTTCAGCCAGAAAACCCGCTGCAAAAAAGAACCTGCAAAAGAGCAGGACTTACCGGAAACAGCACAGCAAGTGCGGCCGTGAGATAGCCGGTGCACCCGTCTTCCGGAGCAATCGAGGCTCCCAGCCGAACCGCGCATGCGCACACATGCGCATTTCGGCTGCCTTGCTCTGTTCAGCCTAATTTAGGATTTCAGTTTCTGTTGAGGTATTTTTTGCTTCTTTTACAGCTTATAGAGCCCCCCCCATTTTATCACTTATCCATTTTATGGTTATGTTGCTGAATTACTCTATTAGTATTAGTGTTTTACCGATGATGTGTTATGTCTGTCTTCTAATACAGTAAGACTCCCCCCCTTAGATGAGCAATGGAGACCTTGCATGAGTGGGATTTTGCATGCATTAGGACAATGAGCAGCTGTGCATATGCAATAAGCGCAACTGAAAAGTGTTTACCTGTAGCTTGATTGCACTTAGGACCTTTTATAGCATTTCAGTATATAACTGTTAAACAGATAACAAGGAACAGCTATTTAACAGCTAAGATGATGCCTGCTTTGC
This sequence comes from Gekko japonicus, assembly GCF_001447785.1. Taxonomy (NCBI): domain Eukaryota; kingdom Metazoa; phylum Chordata; class Lepidosauria; order Squamata; family Gekkonidae; genus Gekko; species Gekko japonicus. The sequence goes on from NW_015169195.1 coordinate 618,730, forward strand.
TATTTCTTGGAATAACAGAAAAAGAGAAATCAGTGTAATTTCAGAATGGAGTTTTGGGCATTTGATTAAATCTTTGCTGTTCTCCAAATACTCTTAAAAGGACAGCTAAATACCTTTTTGGTGGACTTAAAGTTCAATAACATTTCTTTCACTATATCAAACTTGGTAAAATATAATTAAATGCAGCTATTGTCATCTTTGAAACAATCTGATGGCTTCTGGATAAATCTTCCTAACTAAATCACCAAATGTTCCATTAAACAAACATGCACAGAATTCTCTTGCTAATCATCTCTGTTGTGAGCTCAAGCACACAGCTGCTACGAGAGACATCTAATTGCTGTTTCATCAGGCTTGGCTATGTCATTTACATAATTCTCCTACTAATCTTAATGTAGATGGATGGATGGACAGATATAAAAAAGAAGGATGCTAATATAATGCCTCATTAAATACAACAAGCTAAAGATACAGTTCTAGTCACAGCTGGTGGTTGATACATTTTTTAAAAATGTGTATAGAATCTCTGGGCAGATAGTATAGATATATAAAAATGCATCTTCATGTACTATTTCTACATTATGCATATATATTAAGTGTGAGCATGGTGTATTCAAATTAAAAGGCAAATAAGCTAGCTGTTTAAATGAGCAAGAGAGATAAAACATGGCCAAAAAATTACTAATCCATGGGTTTTTCTTTGATTTTGTGCAGTGTTTTTGATTAAAGAGAATGTCAGCTGCAGATAGAATTAAATCCATAGGAATTAATATGTTTTCCTTAAAAGCATATTAATTGCCTTATTTTCAAAATGGAATTCTAATTGTTAATTTGATAATACACCTTGTTAGTGTTCTGTATGCAAATGTTTTGAACAAGTATTTCTAGTTTTCGGATATGGGAGTTGGTACACCCCAAATCTTTAAAGACTAAGCAAATATTGCAGAGTTTCTATTAAAGTTGAGTACAAATACCAAAGCAAATGTGAGAGCAATGACTACAGAAACCAGGAAAAATTTGCACTACCATTTTCTACAGAAATGTCAAAAGACATATTGCTGTTCACAAAAGCATAGCCAGATTTTCCAAAGTTGTATTCTGTTGCAGCATCTTTTCTCCATCTCTGGTTCCTGGAGCCATTTGGATTTCTTCTAATAAACCACACAACTATTATTGCTACAACATTTTCTGAGCATAACTAGTGTACTAGACCTTCTGTGACCTACCTATGCTGGAAGGGCTTTTTTAAAAAAAAAAATCCCTTCCCCTTTTGGCAGTTTTCTACCTATGCTGGAAGGTCTTTAAAAAAAATCCCTTCCCCTTTTGGCAGTTTATTGGACAAATGACAATGATAAAACACAATGATACTTACCTTTGCGATAAATGTCTCGATGTTAGAAGAATTTTTGAAAAACTGTTAGTGTACTTATCAATTGCTCAGCTGTTGTGATCAGGTTCAGATATCCTCAAGGCAATTTCTTCTGTCCTCCTCCTTTTTGGTCAAGGTACTTGCAGAACTTTCCCTGCCCTGTGAAGAGACCCCTAAGCCTTCAGAAGCTAGGCCAGGTAACTGATCCTCACTTAATTTGAGCACTTTGGGATAACCTACTGTCAAACAACTACCAGCAATCCCAAGTTACCTGCTATGACAGACTGCAGTTAAATGTGCAATTATGGTATAGTGATTGACAAGGATCTGGTAAACTCATGTTTTAATTCCCATTCTGCCATGGAAGCTCACTGAGTAACTGTCATCCAGTCACCGACTCTCAGGCTTACCTGAGGTGGTTGTTATGAGGAGGACAGGAGACCAATGCTGCAAGCTGCTTTGGGGCCCCATTGGAGAGAAAAGTGGGGTCTGCCAGCAACTGTTACCAGCTCTTCTGATATAGTTTTGGGGTCGGAGCGCATTGAAGCGCTGCTCCAGGAGCCCAGGAGCTGGAACAAATGGCGGTAGCAGCAAGCCCCACCCCCAGCTCTCTGCGCTGTGGTCCATCGCTGGCCTCCTGGCGCCCGCACCGGAGCACTGCCGCCCCAGGGAGGCCCGCGCCGGAGCGGTGCCACCCAGGGAGGCCAGAGGAGGCCCGTCGCCGGTTTTCTGGGGCCCGCGCCAAAGCACTGCCACCCCAGGGAGGCCAGAGGAGGCCCGTCGCCGGCTTTCTGGGGCCCGTGCCGGAGCACTGCCGCCTCAGGGAGGCCACAGGAGGCCCGTCGCCGGTTTTCTGGGGCCCGCGCCAAAGCACTGCCACCCCAGGGAGGCCAGAGGAGGCCCGTCGCTGGCTTTCTGGGGCCCGTGCCGGAGCACTGCCGCCTCAGGGAGGCCACAGGAGGCCCGTCGCCGGTTTTCTGGGGCCCGCGCCAAAGCACTGCCACCCCAGGGAGGCCAGAGGAGGCCCGTCGCTGGCTTTCTGGGGCCCGTGCCGGAGCACTGCCGCCTCAGGGAGGCCACAGGAGGCCCGTCGCCGGTTTTCTGGGGCCCGCGCCAAAGCACTGCCACCCCAGGGAGGCCAGAGGAGGCCCGTCGCTGGCTTTCTGGGGCCCGTGCCGGAGCACTGCCGCCTCAGGGAGGCCACAGGAGTCCTTCCTTCGTTCCTTCTTTCTACTCTCTCTCTCTCTCTCTCCTTCCTTCTTTCCTCCTTCTGTGGCCCAGCTCTAGTGAGAAGGGGTTTAAACTTTAAACCCCTTCTCTCTTCGCTTCCCTCCCCCAGGGAAGGGAAGGGGAGACTTTTGAAGATGCCTTCCCCCTCCTTTTGCTTCCCCTTCTGACATCACTTCTGGTGATGTCAGGGGGTGTTGCATATGCTAATGAGCTATTATGCCAATAGCCTAGTAGCTCATTAGCATACCATATGCTAATGACCTCCTGCAGCTCTTTTTCTACAAAAAGACCCCTGGTTTTCATCATTTTCTTACCCTTTTATAAAGCACCACTAAAGCCTACCAAAAATAAAAATAAAACACTCTCTGCTTAAAGTAACATTAAGGAACAGAAGGAGGGAGGCTCAGTCAGGGAATGCCAGGCGAACTGATGTGCCTTAAGATAGCACTTAAATGTAGTAACAGAAGAAGTGTGAGAGATACAATGGTAGGAAAGAGAACTCAGGTAGGGAGTACAGAAGGTAATTGTATGTTTAAGCAGGAGAACAGTCCTTGCACAGTGAAAGTTTCAAAGAACAGTGTAAAAAGAATGTAGGGAGATATAGCGTGTAAAGGCTAAGATGTTTGAAAGTAAGTAGAAGAACTTTATAGTGGCTGAGAAAAGACAAAGGAAGTCACTGAAAAGTGTGATACAAGGACTAATGTGAGTAATGAGCTGAATGTATCAACCTACTGACAGCTTTTATTTATATTTAAGTATTCCGGTTAAAATCAATACATGTAATAAAATCCAGGTTTATGACAATGACTGATAAAAATTAAGCCCAAGAAAATATAGAGGTCCAAATTAAACTTTTCATTGCAAATATTCAAAAAGGGATACCAACAATTAGAGAAATTCTTCCTTTACATTTGTATTATGTCTTGAAGATTTTCATTGCTATAAAAGAAGCATTTTCACATGGGTTAAAATGTATTTGTCTAAGAAATACGATCTCAGTAATTTTAGATAGTGCTGCCATTGTCCATTCTTTTACCTGCAATAGCAGAGCAGAGAAGATGGAAGGACTGAAGATGGAAACAAGCTTTTTTAAAAATAGCATTTTTATTTTTCCAAGACAAACATAAAATTTGGGATATAATAGTTCACATGAATCTTTTCTCTATTATAGTACCTCATTCACTAATTAATTAATTAAAGACGGAAACGGGCTTAAGCATAGTTTCCAGCATCCCTTGAGGGAAAATATGTTGTTTGTTTTTTTTAACGATATATTTATTGGGTTTTTACAATATAATCCTGTCTCATACACATATACCAAATCAACAAGAATACATGTACATTTTTTCAATTCAATATTCCCTTTCCAACAACACAGAAATATCAACCATATTACCAAGATAGATGCAC
>NW_015169195.1:622948-625794 GCF_001447785.1 Gekko japonicus
CTATTTTTATTTTTATTTTATTTTTTAATTCTTATTACCTCTTTGTCTCCTATATGTTAGCTACACCTTTCCATTGTAATCTATCTTTGTTTTACCTCCCATTGGTATTACATCAGCCATCTAATTAATAATCTATCTAGTCTGTGACGATCATACTCTTCTCACTACCGAGCTTCCCAATACCACAATATACCAACAAATACAAACATGTTTAAATAAATAACATCCATAAAGCTTTTTATAAGTTACTTTAAAGTTTACATCCTAACTTACCAATTCATGACCCCTCCAATACTTCATTTTTATTAAATGTCCTATTAATACCCAATATCACATTAAATCAGTAAATTTCCCATCATGATTTTATAATAATCTCAAACCTTAAAATACCAAAAGACATAAATACAGAAAACCCCTATACACACTTAGATACATTCTAATTCATTATTCCATGCCGTCATGTATCACCCAATCATTGTATCTTTCTATATGACTTAATTTTTCTCCAAACCCCAACAATCTACTCTTTTACTTGCATTACCAATTTGTTTTCCCCTTCAATAATTTATTTTTATTATTAAATTATTGCCAATCTTCATTAAGATCTTATTAATGTCCTTCTTTTGCTAGTCTCTTTAAATTTCCAAGCCCTTCTTTTCCTTCTCTTGATCCTCTTGATCCTCTTTACTCCTTCTCTTCCATTCCTTTTCCGCCTCTCATTGTCATTAGGTAGTCCTGTCTTAATCCATATCAGTTCTTTTCCCTTTAAGTCCTTTCCAGTTCTTTTACTTAACAAATAGCCCCTTTCTTGCGTATGCTCCAGTTCCTTTTCTTTAACATCCACACACTTCTCCTTTTGCCGTTCCTCTGATGTCTCCTTCATATTAAGCCCTTCTGCTTCCTCCGTCTTTCCAAACTCTCTCTGGACGTTATCCAATTTTGCCACTATTTTCTCACATGCCTCTTTGCATTCTCTTTGGATCGTCACCCTCAGTATTTCCAAAAACTGTTCAATGTTCAGCTCGCCCAGCTCGGCATTTCCATCAGGCTCCTGCTCAGCTTCCATCTCCTCCACCATATCCAATAAGTTCTCCATAGCCTTTTAATTAGAGTTTCAGAGAAATGTTCCCTGCATTCTATAAACCTTTCCACCAGCCACTTTTTAAATACGTCTTTGCCAATGGTACAGGTCCATCAAACAACGAACACGCCAACAATTATACTTTCTTTTCCCCACTTCAAGCAACAATACAAAATAAGTCCCTTACTTCTCCCGGCCGTTTTCACTTTCACGTTTGGACACATCCTCTTTGGGAATTTTTCTTAGCACTCCAACACAAATTACTCACACTTTCAGTTTTCTTCTGTCTTGCCATATTAATACATTTCCTTGTTGTAGCTTCCATTTAGTTTAAAATCCGGAAGGCAGCAGCTAATCCGAACATGGATGTTTGTTGAAGGGTTCCTGGAACTGTATCCCTTCAATGCATCTTTTCTTCCCTTTTCTCTGCACATTTTCCTCTTTCCTAACTCAGTGGGATTCTTTGTTATACCCACATATCCTGAAACATGAACTACCCTTTGTAACAGGGTACATCTGACATCAGTTACTGGTTCCATCCCTGCTTGGGCGCTGCTTAGTCAACTCATGATAATCCACAGTTCCGCAAGGCCACAGTATGGGTTTTTCTGCACACTTGACTTACTCATACTTTCTTGGCAGTCAGTCAATCCACAAGCATTGTAATTTGTTTAAGCATATTTCTTCTGCATGTCTGCCTTTCCCTCTGCATTTTCAGTTTATTTTCTTCTACACTGATGTCATTGATGACATCACAGCACTCCTCCCCTTTTTATATATATATTACACTGCTGCAATGACAGGCCAACAATAACAAAACCACACTGTGAAAATCTGGATATATATATTGCAAACAATGTTATTGAATTAAGTGTAACATGCAAAACTATTGAGTATCAGTAATATCATACAACATGCAGTAAGAAATCAATATAGTGTAGAAAACTTTATTTATCACTAATACCAGCTGAGTTATTCAAAGTCATAAAAGATGACGCTGTTAAAGTGCTGCACTCAATTGGCCAGCAAATTTGGAAAATGCAACAGTGGCCACAGGATTGGAAAAGGTCAGTATACATTCCAATCCCAAAGAAGGGCAATGCCAAGGAATGTTCAAACTATCGCACAATTGCACTCATATCACATGGTAGCAAGGTCATGCTCAAGATCCTACAAGCTAGGCTTCAACAGTACGTGGATAGAGAACTGCCAGAAGTACAAGCTGGGTTTCGAGGAGGTAGAGGAACTAGAGATCAAATTGCCAACATTCGCTGAATTATGGAGAAGCAAGAGAGTACCAGAAAAACATCTACTTCTGCTTCATTGACTATTTTATTTTTTATTTTTATTTATTTAGGCATTTTTACCCCACCCTCCCTGCGAACGGGCTCAGGACGGCTCACAAGGGGCATGAGCCCATACATAAAACCAGATAAAACAATAAAATCATGAATAATAACAATAACAATAATAAATTGCTTTCTGTAAACAAGATGGTCTTTGAGTGGTTTTGATGGCATCAGTCATTTCCTTAAATCCTCCCCTTGGGGTGATACTGTCCAGTAGATAGTTCAAGCCAATCCCACAATGTCAGTGCCATACAATTCATTGCAGAGCTTCCAGGGCGATTCCTACTCCCGATGTTATCGCCACCATTGTTGGTGTTGGGGGCGGCGGCCCCTATGCAAAAGCCTGGCAAAAGAGCTCTGTCTTGCGGGCCCTGCGGAACTGCATCTCCTCTGGGAGCTCATTCCACCAGGTAGGG
>NW_015169195.1:626632-626790 GCF_001447785.1 Gekko japonicus
CTAACAGTTGATGGGGGGGAGTGAAACTCTCCATTATACCCTATGGGGAACCATCCCCATAGTGTATAATGGAGCTGAATATATTAGGTTCTTGAATGCTGACCCCAAATGCCAGTACAATACCAATACTGGCATTTGGGGATAATCAGAAATATTGA
>NW_015169195.1:626899-647216 GCF_001447785.1 Gekko japonicus
AATCCAGATTCTACCTTTTTTTTTTTTTGCACACCCCTAGGCATAATTTGCAGATTGCCACCCAAGACAGAAGTGATTCTTGATAAAGAGTTTGTTGAAATGGAGAGAAAATCGGCTATACGTAGAATCGCAATTGGAAGTTTCCTTTAACCAGTGAGGTGGAGAGAAGCATATACATGGACTTACCTGTTCAGAGCTGGTAGCTGAAAATGATTGTATGATTTATTCGTATGGTGGAAAAACATGGAATCTTGAAACTAATTATACTATTGTACCTTAGTAATGAAAGTGAAGAGGACCTCAAGAGCCTCTTGCTAAGAGTCAAAGAGGAGAGCGCAAAAGTTGGCTTGAAACTCAACATCAAAAAAACTAAGATCATGGCATCTGGCCCCATCACTCCTTGGCAAATAGAAGGGGAAGTCATGGAAGCAGTGACAGACTTTACGTTCCCGGGATCCAAGATCACTGCAGACGGTGACTGCAGCCATGAAATTAAAAGATGCCTGCTACTTGGGAGGAAAGTGATGGCAAACCTAGACAGAATAATAAAAAGTAGAGACATCACACCCTGCCAACAAAAGTCCATATTGTCAAAGCAAAGGTATTCCCAGTAGTAATGTATGGCTGCAAGAGTTGGACTATAAGGAAGGCCAAGCACCGAAGAATAGATTCTTTTGAATTATGGTGCTGGAGAAGACTCTTGAGAGTCCCTTGGACTGCAAGAAGATCAAATCAGTCAATCCTAAAAGAAATCAACTCTGACTGTTCCCTGAAAGGCCAGATACTGAAGCTGAAACTCAAATACTTTGTCCACCAAATGAGAAGGGAGCACTCACTCCGAAATACCTCCCCTTTTTAGGGGAGCTAATAAAACCTTTATTAAAAAAAGAAAAGAAGGGAGCACTCACTGGAGAAGACCCTGATGCTGGGAAAGACTGAAGGTCAAAGAAGAAGGGGATGGCGAAGGATGAGATGGTTAGACAGCATTATTGATGCAACGAACATGAAATTAAGCAAACTCCGGAGCACAACGAAAGACAGGATGGCCTGGTGTGATGTGGTCCATGGGGTCATGAAGAGTCAGACTTTACTGTGCAACTGAACAACTACAACAATACCTTACTAATGCATGCTTATGATATTAGTGATATTTAAAGAGTTTTGTACCCTATATTGATTTTGTACTGCATGTTGCATGATATTACTGTGAGTATTAGGCAATGATAGGTCAAGCAGGTTCTCTGAATTCCCAGCTTTCTTTCTTTTCTTTTTAAAGGTAAGTTTATATCCTTTGCCTTGTGTACATATGCCCTTTTCCTTATATCTTCATGAGGGAAGGGGCTAACGATTTACTTTTAAAAAAACGAAAGCTAGGAATCCAGAGAACCTGCTTGACCTATCAGTATAGCAGTATATAAAAAATGAAACCAGAGGGCAAGGAGAAGAAGTGGTTTGACAATGATGATAGTCCAGTCATTGAAAGGTGGGTTGCAGGTACATAGGGCAGGCAGGACAAAGAAAGCTAACAAAAACATTATGCACAAGGGAAAAGACAAATCAAAATCAGCTTCCAGAAAAAGATTGGGGTAAAAATGATTTCAAAAGAAATTGGGTGGGGGGGAGAGGAAAAACAGGGAAATCCAACAACAAAAAGAAATTAAAGGTAAAGGCACAAAAATAAGTGCAGACATCAGGGGATAAGCCAAAGTAATATGGGGCCAGAACTGACAAAAAAAAACCTGTGCAGAAAAGCCCCATATCTTTCTTGGGCCACAACCTTTAAATGAATTCGTTTGGAAGTGCTTCTTATTGATTCTATCGGCACTATTTTGATCTAAATGCATTTGGGGTCAAAGTTTCATGGGTTTCAATCAAAACTTCCCCCAACTGCAACATGACACCAAAGTCACTACAAGGGTATAAGTTTCACTAGAGTCAGTGAAGAATGAGAAAATACAAGAACTAAGAACTGCATGTTGTTGGAGAAAAGTTCAGGGAGGCAGGGAATGTATTTGATGCCATTGTACTGTAAGGAAATTATTATTTTTTTTTAAAAAAAAAATTATTCTAAACCGTTATGCCTGAAGTCTCCTATTCACTGCTCTCTCAGCTGAGGAAACATTCTCAGGATCACCAAGATGCATAATTACAGTGTCAATTTATCTTCCTTTCTCTGGCATTCTATGATGACTGCCGCATGGTACTATCTACTTCCTGCTTGCCGAGGGCCCTGCAGGAAAGGGTGTTCAGTCCCTCTCCACTTCCATAGTTCCTTTTTGAGTCCCACAAGACCTAAGTCTATGAAAGTATAATTAACTCAAGATGGTGCTTTCTTTTCTTTAGATCCCAGTTCATGATATGAACCTAGTCGGGTTCTGCCTTTTCATGAAGGGAATCTCATGCACTGACCATGAGAAACCTGTTCCTGAGAGCAGGAGAATATCTGCTGTGGCTTCAAGTCTGTAGCCTTCCTTTCTTCCTAGGTGAGGCTTCAAATAAATATCCTGGACCAGTTATCATGAGACAGATTTACAACCTCATGCTGATTTTTGTGTTGTGATGGTTTTACCCTGGATTTCAGGTCTAGCAATTGGCACTTGCACATAGAAAGTAACAGACTAGTGTTTTTGAGCATGTGCAGTTGGACATTGCCTGCCTCACAGTAGCCACAACCAATTCCACACAGCTATCAAAGAGGCATGACATTTTATAAACTGACATTTTCCCCCTGATAATATAAAATCTATATGGGTCCCTGATCTCATTTAATGGAAAGCTGATATCCAGATCACATTGAAACCACGGTGTCCCTGACTCTCAATAACAATGCAATTATTTGTTATTCCTAAAGCCTTATTAGGCTAGGGGAGGCGGGGAACAGGGCAGGCATTTACAATGCTAAACCAAGTTTGTGCTTGTCATGGACAGAAATTTGTTAATAATGCCTGAATGCATCCAATATTGTGCAAGAAGCAGTGATGGTTTGATGCTATTTAATGCCTATGTTTCCAGAGACATTGTTCTTTCCACATCCATTTCTTTCTACCAGTTTGGTAGAAAGCCAGTTTGGTGTAGAGGTTAAGTGCATGGACTCTAATCTGGGAGAACTGGGTTTCATTCCCCACTCCTCCACTTACAGCTGCTGGATGACCTTGGACAAGCCATAGTTCTGTCAGAGCTGTTCTCTCAAGGACAGTTCTGGAAAGAGCTCTGTAACGTATCAAGATAAACATGGGCCCAGCCATGTGATCAAGCTAACCCTCAGATCATTGGTCTGAGAACAATAGCCAGCTCGGATCCTAGCGCGGGCCAATAGGTTCACGCAGATCTGAAACAAGGACCTATTGAAACTTGAGCCGTCGACAAATACCTTCACTGACCACTTGCACGCAGTTCTTCAGCGATTTGACAAAGCCGGGCTGAAAGTAAAGTGGAAGAAATGCCTGTTGGGAGTCCCTAGCATTGAGTTCCGGGGTTTCCGAGTCAACGCCAGCGGCATCCACCCCACACCCGAGAAAATCAGGGCCATCGTAGAGGCGCTGGACCCATCTTCCAAAGCAGAGCTGCAGGCTTTCCTAGGCTTGCACTTTTAGCACACCTTTCTCCCTTACAAGGCCACGGTGGCAGAGCTCCTCCAACACCTCTTAGACAAAAACGCCAACTGGCAGTGGGGTGCACACCATGCGGCGGCTTTCCGGGTCGTTAAGGACCTACTAGTATTTAATGCAGTCTTGGCCCATTTTGATTAATCCCTTTCCGTGGTGCTCGCATGCGATGCATCGCCCTATGGAATGGGGGCAGTATTGGGTCACAGGTTGGCGGATGGCCATGAAGTCCCGGTGGCCTATTATTCATGCACCTTGTCTTTGGCAGAGTGCAATTATGCTCAAATCGACAAGGAGGTGCTGGCAATCGTGGCCAGGGTCTGGAAGTTCCATGATTATCTGTACAGCCAGCCCTTCACAATCATCACGGACCATAAGCCACTGTTGGGGCTCTTAGCTCCGGACCCACAAATGCCCCAGATGCTGTCGCCACGGGTGTTGCAATGGTCTATCTTTCTTGCAGGTTATCAATACACCCTGCTACACAGACCCGGCAAAGCAATGGGACATGCTGACGCACTCAGCCACCTCCCACTGACCTGCACCAAACAAAACCAGACCCAGTTCCCGCACACCATATCAAGCTACCGGAGGACCTCCCCAACTGGCCGGTACAGGTAAAAGAGGTCTCCAAACACACACGGACAAACCACATCTTGTCCCGGGTTCTGGACTGGGTGAGGAGGGGCTGGCCCACAGGTCGAGTGGGCCCAGAATTTGCTGCATATACGTCCAGATGGGATGAATTGTTGGCATATAAAGGGTGCCTCCCGTGGGGAAGTAGAGTGGTGATTCCCAACCCCCTGTGAACGCGTGTGCTAGAGGTGCTGCACAAAACCCACCCAGGGATCGTGCACATGAAAGCCTTAGCGGGCAGCTATGTGTGGTGGCCGGGGATGGATGGGCAAATAGAGGAACAGGTTAAACGCTGCCAACCCTGCCAAGAAATGAGACCAGCTCCCCCCGGGGCCCCGGGGCGACCATGGGAACCCTCACCCAAACCCTGGGCTCACCTGTACATGGATTTTGTGGGCCTTTTCCAGGGACAGATATTTTTCATTCTGGTAGATGCATACTCCAAATGGCTGGAGGTACTCCCTGTCGCATCTACATAATCCAGAGCCGCAATCAAGGCCACATGGAAAATATTTAGTACACATGGCCTCCCCGACACCCTTTTGTCGGATAATGGAATGGTGTTCACGTCTGCCAAGGTTCTGGAGTTCATACAGTAGTATGGAATTCGGCATGTCTGCTTCACACCATTTCACCTGGCCACTAATGGCCAGGTGGAATGAATGGTGCACACAACCAAAGAGGCACTCCGCAGGGTCATGGAGGGCAACTGGGACTATCGACTAGCAGTGTTCCTGTTCAGACAACGGACTACACCACAGGTCTCTGTCCCACTGAACTCCTGATGGGCCGGCACTTGACGACCCAGCTACACTGCTTACATCCAGACTGGGCCCCCAACCATGGCCCGGGCCCAGTCCAGCAAGAAGCACCACAAGGATTCTTTCTGGAGGATCTGGTATACGCTCGGAACTATGGCAGAGGACAACCTTGGGTGCCAGCCCGAGTGGTAAGGGTGATGGGACCTGTCTCTTACGAGGTCTCTATAGAAGAGGGACAATGGCTTTGGAGGCACATAGACCAACTCCACTGCTGTCTGCTACCTCGCGATGACCAGAGGGCCACAAACGCAGAGGACAGCGAAGTGTAACTGGAGTCCAAGGAACAGGCGGATGTACCAGCGGAACTATATGTGCCAATGGTTTTGGCCCTGGGCCCCACTCCAATGCTGAACCCTGAACAGATGGCCACCACCGGGACATTGTCAACTGCCACAACAGTACCAGCAGCATCAAACAACAAACCGGGGGCTCCCCCCATGGAGATCTGCCAATCAACGAGAGAAAGCTGAATGCCGGAGTACTTGTGGGACTATGTATGTTAGTACTTTGGAACTCTGGGGGGAGGGGTGTAATGTATCAAGATGGCCATGGCCACCTGGGCCTGGCCATGTGGTCAAGCTAACCCTCAGACCATCGGTCCGAGAACAATAGCCAGCTCGGATCCTAGCGCGGGCCAATAGGTTTGCGCGGATCCAGAACAAAGAACCTATCTAAACTCGAGCTTGCAAATAGAACAAATCACAGGTAGCAGGGGTGTGTTGGGTGTGAGTGGGGAACCGCATATAAGCCGGCCTCGGACCAGCTGGTTTATCTTCCATTTTCCAATGTAACCAATAAACTTGAGCTGTTTTCACCATGCTACACCTGGAACCTCAATACTTTTCAAGCTCTCTCAGCCCCACCTACCTCACAGGGTGTTTGTTGTGGGGAGGGAAGGGAAAGGAGTTTGTAAGCTGCTTTGAGACTCCAAGTGAAGGGCAGGGTATAAATCCAATCTCTTCTTCTCTTCTCTTCTTCTTCTTCTAGTTGGGTCAAATGGATAATCTATAGAAAGCCAGATTTCACATTGTATTCTCCTGTTCCTGATCCATAATTTACAGAAATTAGATAGCAAAAATGACATTTTTCTCAGAAGACACTGTCCCAATTTTTTATGGGTCATATTTCATCATGTTTGACACATTTATATTGGACATTGATATAAATTGGTTTTGTCCCTTCTGTCTGGCTTATTTGTTCTTATGATAATACCATTGTCTTGATTAATTCTTACTGACTACTGAGCTGATCTGTTAGCAACGTTCCTGCTGCTAAAAAGAATCAAGGAGTCGCTAATTTCATTTAAAAACTCATTATCTTTTTTTGTTGCTAGGTGTGCAACAAATTGAAGCTGTACTGCACATTTCATTTGCTATACTGTTGGATTTTGTAATACTGCACCTTGAGTCCATTGTCAAATGCAGTGAGGTGCATGGACCATAACATTATTATAATATGTTGATTGGCTTCCAACTGTGTGCCATGCATACAGCACATTAGATTTCAGTGCACTCTTCACTCATGGGCCAGAATTCAGGTACAGGTTGGCGTACTTCAGCCCATTTATTTCAATATGGTTAAGCACATCTTATTTTGATTATATCTCTCCCTTATAATAATTGAATACTGGGGACCAACGTTCTAAAATGCGCCCCGTTAGTGTATGGCTGATGGAACTGCTACTTATATATGCCCACCAATAAGAAGGCAAAGCTGGGGTCCCGCCCACACCACCTCTGCTGCTAACATGCAGCCGACGCCATTTTCATAGTCGGCCACAGACAAGGATGACTACCGACGCCATTCTGGCCACTTCTGAAAGGGTGAACTACGCTTGCCTTCCCCCCCTAAGCGCTTTAACCTTTCCTCATAGGGAAAGTGTTCCAACCCTTTTATCATTCGAGTTGCCCTTTTCTGCACTTTTTCCAAAGCTATAATATCCTTTTTAAGGTGTGGTGACCAGAACTGCACACAGTATTCCAAATGAGGTCTCACCATTGATTTATATAGGGGCATTATGATATTGGCTGATCTGTTTTCAATACCCTTCCTAATAATCCCCAGCATAGCATTGGCCTTCTTTATTGCAGTCACACACTGTCTCGACATTTTCAGTGAGTTATCCACTACAACTCCAAGATCTCTCTCTTGATCAGTCTCTACCAGTTCAGACCCCATCAACGTGTATTTATATTTAGGATTTTTGGCTCCAATGTGCATCACCTTGCACTTGGCCACATTGAACCCCATTTGCCATGTTGACGCCCACTCGCCTATCCTTGACAGATCCCTTTGGAGTGCCTCATAATCCTCACTGGTTTTCACCACCCTGAACAACTTTGTATCATCCGCAAATTTAGCCACTTCACTGCTTCCTCCCATCTCCAAATCATTAATGAACAAGTTAAAAAGCAGTGGACCAAGTACTGATCCCTGCGGTACCCCACTGCTTACCACCCTCCACTGAGAAAATTGCCCATTTATACTCACTCTCTGTTTTCTATTAATTAGCCAGTTTTTGATCCATAAAAGGACTTGTCCTTCTAAGGGTGACTTGTCCTTTATTCTAGTAGATGCATACTCCAAATGGCTGGAGGTACTCCCTGTCGCATCTACATCATCCAGAACTGCAATCAACATGTCTGCCAAGTTTCTGGAGTTCATACAGTAGTACGGAATTTGGCACGTCTGCTTCACACCATTTCACCTGGCCACTAATGGCCAGGCGGAACAAATGGTGTGCACAGCCAAAGAGGTGCCCCGCAGGGTCACGGAGGGCAACTGGGACTATCGACTAGCGGCGTTCCTGTTCAGACAACGGACTACACCACAAGTTGCTGTCCCACTGAACTCCTGATGGGCCGGTGCTTGATGACCCAGCTACACTGCTTACATCCAGACTGGGCCCCCGACCATGGCCCGGGCCCAGTCCAGCAAGAAGCTTGCAAATAGAACAAATCACAGGTAGCAGGGGTGTGTTGGGTGTGAGCCGCATATAAGCCGGCCTCGGACTGGCTGGTTTATCTTCCATTTTCCAATGTAACCAATAAACATGAGCTGTTTTCACCATGCTATGCCTGGAACCTCGATACTTTTCAAGCTCTCTCAGCCCCACCTACCTCACAGGGTGTTTGTTGTGGGGAGGGAAGGGAAAGGAGTTTGTAAGCTGCTTTGAGACTCCAAGTGAAGGGCAGGGTATAAATCCAATCTCTTCTTCTCTTCTCTTCTTCTTCTTCTAGTTGGGTCAAATGGATAATCTATAGAAAGCCAGATTTCACATTGTATTCTCCTGTTCCTGATCCATAATTTACAGAAATTAGATAGCAAAAATGACATTTTTCTCAGAAGACACTGTCCCAATTTTTTATGGGTCATATTTCATCATGTTTGACACATTTATATTGGACATTGATATAAATTGGTTTTGTCCCTTCTGTCTGGCTTATTTGTTCTTATGATAATACCATTGTCTTGATTAATTCTTACTGACTACTGAGCTGATCTGTTAGCAACGTTCCTGCTGCTAAAAAGAATCAAGGAGTCGCTAATTTCATTTAAAAACTCATTATCTTTTTTTGTTGCTAGGTGTGCAACAAATTGAAGCTGTACTGCACACTTCATTTGCTATACTGTTGGATTTTGTAATACTGCACCTTGAGTCCATTGTCAAATGCAGTGAGGTGCATGGACCATATCATTATTATAATATGTTGATTGGCTTCCAACTGTGTGCCATGCATACAGCACATTAGATTTCAGTGCACTCTTCACTCATGGGCCAGAATTCAGGTACAGGTTGGCGTACTTCAGCCCATTTATTTCAATATGGTTAAGCACATCTTATTTTGATTATATATATAATGATATTGTGGAGTTCTGTAGCCTCAGTCCAGGGAATCTCCTCACTTGTCTCAGTAGGGGTCACCCTCCCAAGATCTTTCTCAGCCACTCCACTACAAATATACAGCATCCACACACAAAGGTTGCTCCCCTTTGGCACCCAATTCCTCCCCCCAACTCAACCAAGTGCTGTACCTTGCCCTCAAGAAGCGCCCATAGGCAGTGGGCAGTGTTGCCAGCAGTCCAATGGGCGCTCTTGCTAACTGCTCTCCTGATTCATGGCCATATCTCCTCTTAGTACAAGTTTTACCCCCAAAGTCCTCCAGTCCACAACTTTGGAAGTAGCTGTGGCTGCCCCCCCCCTCAGGTTGCCGCTTCCATCAGCTGTCCAGGCCTAGGCTGTGCTGGCAGCTATGTGTCTCCCGGGCACCTTACCTCCATGCTACTTGCCAACAGAGCCTCTCCCATGCCACCATCCACAGCTGCTGTTGTACCCAGTCTCCCGGCAGTTGTGGCCTCTCCCAAGCCACAGTCCAATTTTGCTGCTGTGTCTGGGCTCTTGGCTGCTGTGTCCTTTCCTGACCTGCTGTCTGCTACTGCTGCACCCGGGCTTCCAGCTACTACTGCCTCTCCCAAGCCACCATCTTCCACCTGGGTTGCCACTGCCTCTGGGCCACTGGCTGCTATCACCAGTAGCATGCTCCTTGCTGCTACTTCTTCATCTGTGTTCCCTCCAGCCCTCCTGCCATTGACCTTTAAATCTCCCAGTCAGTCACTCAGGCTCCACCCTCCTAATGGCATCAGGTTTCCACTTCTGACCAAACCATGTTTACTTCTGGTTGGGCCATCAGAGGCCCCTGCCCACCACTTAGACCCCACAGAGCCAGGCCTCTGGCCACAGATATACTTAAGTCATTGGTAACAATCCTAGTTCTCAGTTGTAGAAGCCATTGCTAAGACATAACCCTTCAGGAAGAGGCCATGGCTCAGTGGTAGAGTATTCGCTTAGCATGCAGATGGCCCCAGGTTCAAGTCTTGTCATATCCAGGAAAAAGGATCAGGATGTAGGGGATGTCAAAGTTCTCTTTGGTGTAGTGGTTAAGTGTGCGGACTCTAATCTGGGAGAACCGGGTTTGATTCCCCACTCCTCCACTTGCACCTGCTGATGTGACCTTGGGTCAGTCACAAGCTCTGTCAGAGCTGTCCTTGAAAAAGAGCAGTTTCTGTCAGAGCTCTCTCAGCCCCACCCACCTCACAGGGTGTCTGTTGTGGGGAGGGGAAGAGAAAGGAGTTTGTAAGCCACTCTGAGACTCTTCTTCTTCTTCTTCTACCTGAGACCCTGGAGAGCTACTGCCAGTACTGATTTTGGTGGTCCAATGGTCTGATTCACTATACGTGCGACCAAAAAAAAAAAAGGGAGAAAATCACAACCCTATATGAGAAAGGTAACCAAAAAGGTTGAGACAACGCCCCCCCCAAATATAGCTACACACATAGTGCTAATGTACAAAATATCATATAAAATTTAATTATACGTTCAAAAGTGCTAAAATATCATTTAAAAACCACAATCCTATGATTCTGCATATGTACCTATTCTTAATATAAAGGCAAATGTCCAGTCATATAAATACAGGTTAAAAGGTACAAATTATATCCCTAGATAAGAACCATTACCAAATACGTTTTGGCTAAAAGCCTTCCTCAGTGGTAAAATTCAAACTGAGCACTCCATAAATGTCACAAAAATATACATAAAACTCATCATATACAGAATGGATCTTACTCACACTGAGGTGCTCACCAGTGGAGTAAGTGGTGGTAAATATTCTTGAGATGCAACATGGGCAACTCATCAAGATGTACAATATATCATATGCCCATGGATCTGCTTAGGCCCAATCTGCAATCCTCAAAGCTCCAATGTAGTGCTCTAATTGTACCTGAGCATTCCGTCGGAGCTTTGAACATTGCAGATGCTTCATATGTTTGTGTTCTTTTCCTTTATAGAACTTATACCACGGGGGAAGAATCATACAGGAAGTTGCTCTTCAGGAAGGACCTTGCTGAAGAAGCATGACTTTATTTGGTCCAAGTAATTAGACTTCATTATAATCCATGCAGTGATTATATAAAGTCATTGGTAACAATCCTAGGTCTCAGTGGAAGAAACTAAGGAGTAACCTACTATAATTATTTTTTTGAGTTGACAAAGACTTTTACTATCATGTTTGACATGAGAGTCTATTCGTGTAACATAAATGCCCAGAAAAAAATTGCTACAGGGTTCTTGGAAATACGACAACTCTTCTGGCACAGGTTTCTCTCTGTCATAGGAAAATGAGGTAGAATTGGTCACCACGTAACTATTTTGCTCATCAGCTGCTGGCCCTGTCAGGTCAGGCTCCTGGGTTTGAGCACACTCCATTGCCCTTTGTGGAAGGACTCTGTAGCCTCAGTATACAACATACAAAAAGAAGGGAGTTAACTTTGTTGGCATGTGCAAGGTCTATAGTGTAGCCTTATGAAGAAGATCTGAAGATCATCCTACAGGGGGACAGCTGAAGAACTTATAGTTAGTGTAGCTAGACTAGGGAATTTCCACTTTTTCAAGTTGTGTCTTTGCTGTCTCCTGATTGGTTCTTCTGGAGACTTCCTGCTCCTGTAGAGCTTCCTGTTGCTCTAGGCTAGACAGTTAAGGCTCTCTCTCTCTCTCTTTATGTTCTATAACAGTTTGTTCTTCTTTAATAAACCTATTTGTTTTTTTCCAAACAGTCAGTGCTCCACTTCCTTTTGTCAGCAAGCTGCCATGGTGTTCTGTGTGACCTCTGTTATGTACCTATGTGATCCCCGTTCCTGCCAGCCACCCATTACGTTATCCTGCTGTAATGCCAAAGTAAAACAACTGGAGGATGTGAGGGGGAGAGTATGCTTCAATGCTAGCTTGTTGCTTATTGAGCCTGAGAACTGCACCTGTGTTATGTCTACAGTTCGCCTGGTTCCCAGGACCTGGGCGCGCAACCGTTTTCCCCTGCCCGCCAGCGGGAACGTTACCCATTGGTTATGTATCTAACTTGAATCCCTTTATCATGTCTGCCCTAACTGATTGTACCCAGTTCTAACAAGGAACGTGTTTGAGTATCTTTCCAATGCTTTGAAATAAACTTTGCTTTCTTTGAAACGTGGATTTATTCTCGATGCTTGGGGATCCAACACCTTTGCATATTTAAACTCTGCCAACAAACTTCACCCTGGGTCTTCCCTCTCCTTGTCTGAGCCTCCCCACAGCCTTCTTGACATGAGCCAAGATTTCATTTTAAAGGAGGGCCTGAAGC
Source organism: Gekko japonicus (assembly GCF_001447785.1). NCBI lineage: Eukaryota > Metazoa > Chordata > Lepidosauria > Squamata > Gekkonidae > Gekko > Gekko japonicus. The sequence goes on from NW_015169195.1 coordinate 639,137, forward strand.
TGGGCAGACCTAGGAGCCCCTGGGGAAACCTCATGAGTGGCCGGTACCCTGTAAGAATCTGGGAGGGGTGGGACTGAGGCAACAGCTAAGGAATACTCCCATGTATTCCCTCCCCCCCCTTGCACTGCCAGAGGGTAGGCTACATGGCTGGCACAGCCCCCCAAGAAGAGGAGCTGCATGGCCAGAGTGGCAGGCTGACACGGTCGAAGCCACTGGATAGTGCAGCTGTTGGCTGAAGCCTTGTTATGCTGCTGGAGCCTGGTGCCAGTTCTCCTGGCAGCTCTGAGACCACCCCTGCTGTCAGGATCCACAGCAAAACAACGAAGTACACGCTTCCAGGAAGGTTTTACTTTTATTGAAAAACCATAGATGCAGTAACATGAACACTGTTAGGAATGGCGGGTTACCTATGCGCATAATAGGATATAGGGCATTCGTATGCAAACCCCCCCCCCAGTACCCCATAATTAGGTTGCTTCCCGCCCGGGGGCATCTGAGAACTAATGGCTGCAGAAGCAGGGAAGGTAAGAAGCTTCCCACGAATTCTGGACACATCAACTCCTCCAGTGGCCTTGAGAGATATGCGTTACAGCTAAGATGCAATTAAGTGCATGGGAAGGAATGCACAGCAATTAGAAACATACACCATACTCTTGGCAGCATAGCTGACACCTGCCAGGACTGTCTCCATCACCGAAAACAGCCAATGCTGCCAAGACACTTGGGCAGCTGGCCCATGCCCCCCCCTTGCATCACTGGCAAGAAAGCAGGCAGGGCCTTCACCCTCTGGCAACCCCCTTGGAAAAGCAAGTGGTTCAGAGGGTAATTAGATTTTTTATTTCCCCAGACAAAGCATTTTGGGCTTCAGTCCTGTCTTTCTAGGTGATTCCTCCGTTCTGTGGGATGTAACGACTTTTTCAGTTCCTCCAAGTTGGTTGCTCAGGACCCTCAGGCCATAAAAACTCATAAATGTCTCTTCTCTGGATACCCCCTTATTGGGCAAGCTTCAACATACCCAGCATGCATCAGCTAGCACATCAGTCCTTTAACATGTAGCTGTCACACAGGTAGACTTGGGGAACTACTCGGAAAACTGATGATCTCAACTGCCAAAGGAGAATTTGAATCATTCATTTTAGCCAATAACTTTGTATGATTTCTCAAAAGTTATTTTCAAGAAACCCAAAATGACCACAGATTTCATTTAATGTGGATATAATGGAGAAACAATTGAATGTATTCTTGGGTTTTCCAGATGTTGCCACATTCAGACCTCTAGCATCAGGAAACAAATCATGAATTGTTCAGCTTGACAAAGAACTACAGAGCTGAGAAGAGGGGCCATTTTTATTGCATGCTTATGGGACACACAACATTATTTAATGTCAGTATTAGGCAGAGAACTGAAATATGGCATTAAGCATTAGTTATTTACTGACATGGGGCATGAATTTAAAGGCAGTGAAAAGAAAATATAAATGTTGATAGAATGCCTTAATATCCTTTTCCTCATTAGTTTATAAAACCAAATTTAAATGCAGTGTCTTAATTCATTAAGTGAAATGCAGAAAAGAAAGCTCTGAACAATAGCATACTAAAGCAATTAATGAATTATTCAGTTGTCTTATGACTTCATGCATTAATGCACATAAAGCTCTTGACCCCCTATTACATGGTTTTACTGATTAAAGAGGTATCCTGGCATAAATAGGTCAAAGCAGACGTCTGGAGCTCTTTCTCCATCTAAAACTTCCCTTAATGATAAAAAGCTAGCAAGGACAAGCAACACATACTCTTGAAGCCCAACAAAATGCATATAGTCAGGCTCAGCATTCTTGGGATTTCCCAGATGTTGTCATGCTCAGAACTCTACAGTCAGCACCCATCATGTATTAGCAACTGAGGGGCAAATCTTTACAGAGGAAAAATTGTGAATAATTTAAAACCTCTGTGAAAGAACAAGGAAAACGAACTCTGTCTGCTTAACAATGGAGGTAGCATATTTTTATGCTTTTCTACACTTGTTATGAAATAATTGTTACACTGGTTGTCTTAAGGTACAGTATTTCCAAACAAATGAGTAACACTGATTTTATTTGGAAATGGTATATCAATGTATGTTCTATCAGTATCCACCCTGAAGACAAACTGTCCGTTTCCTTCTTAATCTTAGAAAAGAACAGGCTTCATGCTATTTCCTTGATGAGTGCCTATTCAGATGTGTCCATGTGGCTCCTAAAATATCATCATAATTGAATTCCAGAATAATTGTCAAACAACCTAGACATTTGTGAAGTGTACTTTATAGTACATAGCTATAATTCATGTCGTAGTCAGAAGATAAGTATGCTCAAAGGAAAAGACCTTAACATACAGTGATTTTTTGGGGGGGGGTTGTTGATGTTGCACAGTAGTGAAGCATGGGCCTCAAACAACTTGGATACTAAAGTACTGATTTCCATAGGAATAGCAACTACTACAACATTTCAGTTATAGACATTTGCTATTTTGTACTGTATTGGAAGCAAGGAGTAACATATTTCATTTTATGGACACTTTACAAGGAAGGAATATGGTTTTTAAAAGTTTGTATCGAGATTGCAAACTATGCCTAGTAGTTTCGTATTAATGATTCAAACGTTACAGTGATTTTTCAAATGAAACTAGTGGTGCTATTGAATTTCTCCTCCCTGCTGTTTCAGTTTGAAAATCCCCATTTTGATCTCATGTACGGTATTACTTTGTACAAAATGAACCAAGACACTGTTTTTGTCCCATTTTTTGTTTCCTTGCACCAAAGCTTTGAAACGGCTTCTAATGATTTTAAGGCTGAGAATGAAGAGAGAATGATTTACATTCTCTCTCAAATCATAAAGGTCTGAATTATATCTACTTAGAAACGAGAACTAAGGAAGCTATGGACTATAACTGGTTTAAAGAAAGAGTAAGCGAAAGATGTGGCATGACAGCTGAGTACTGTGGAATTTGTTTGTTTGTTTACTTACTTACTCCTTGTGATTTGCTTCTTTGAATTGCTTTGAGTGCAGCTTTCATTTCATGTTCTAAAATAGAACCTTCTTCTTCGAAACATTCTTATCTTTTCATCTCTTCTGTATAGTTCTTCGGTGTATTGTCCCCATCTTTTCTTTATTTTGTCCTGTTCAGTTAATATATTTTCATATTATATTGTTTTCGTATTGTTTTTTAAAGAACAGTTTATTGAATTTAATATAAGAACAGTTTATTGAATTCAATATAAGTACAGAAATTATGGACATTATAAGATTAGGACACCATTTAACCAATAGTAATAAAATGTATAGGCTACTGGAACAGAGAAGGTAGTGATAACCATGCAGAGAAAAATCAAATCCGACTTACAATTTAACAGCATCAGATAAAGAGCAGTAAACATCACAAATACAATAAAAGATCTTCTTGATAATAACATATGGTGACACAAGATTAATATATTAAATTGAGAACTTAATTTCCTCTGGAATCATGTCATGAGATGACATAAAATCTAGGTGAGGAAACCATTTCTCAGTGAAATCAGAATATTGAGTAAAGAGTTCAGATTGTAATAAATGATCAGTGATCTTATCCATCATATATAATTTCCAGACTTTAGCAAACCAAAGAGAAATCTTAGGAACTGTATTGTATTGTTAATGTATTTCTGTCACTTTTAACTTTTGTTTCTCATCTATCTTTAGCAATTTTAAGAGTATTGTCAGTTATGCATCAAGGCTCTTCATTTCTTTTGGCTAGAGGAATAGTCTTTGCACATTCTTTAATAACGTCTCTAGTTTCAACTCATAGTTCTTTGAGTTCCTGTTTACTTGAGCTTAGTAATGCAAATCTGTTCTTTACATGGTCTTTAAACTATTTAGGAATGTTGTTTAGACTGTATTTTGGCACTATGAATGGTTTGGTGTTTTTCTTCAGCTTTGTTCTAATTTTTGATATTAACAGTTCATGGTTTGTCCCACAAACAGCTTCTGGTCTTATTTTAACAGAGAAAATAGAACTTTTCCATCTTCTGCTCCCAGTTATGTAATCTATTTGATTTCTGTATTGGCCATCTGGTGATGTCCGCATATAGTATTATCTGCTTGGTTGGCTGAAACATGTGTTTGCAGTGAACAACTTGTTCAGGGTTAGCTGAAGTGTCACCACCATTGTCTATTATAGATCCTCCACTACTGTCACCTTCTCCTACGGCTAGTGCCCAATAGCTACCCTTCAAGGAACCTCTGCCCCCATCATCACTGGAACTGTCCATTTTGAGGCCTGGGATGAAGGGGAGGATGATAGATGCCCAACCCTGGGCTAGGCAGAGCAAGGCAACATGGTGGGGGAGGGGCATTCTGAGAGGGGTCATGTCTCAGTATACACTGAGTACTTTTTTCATTTAAGGAAATGACTCTCATTACTTATTGCATGACTGGTTCTTATGCAAATAGTGTATTCATTTTTTCAGAAACTGTTGTTGGGTTAATTATTGCCCACAGTCCAGGAGAGACCTGCTTTAAGCCTCCCTGATCCAATGAAATATTAATGGGGGGCATGTGCTAAGTTGAGCACCTTTTTTAAAATCCACCAGTCCACTTTAAAATATGTTTGTGTACTTCACTAGTCGGAAGCAGACAATAAGGACCCTCATAAGGAGATGGGACGAAGCTAATCTACTTTCAACCAGTTTATTGACATTTTCTGACTCTATACCTCTTTTTCATGAAACAGTATATTTTAAAAACAAAACTGTTTCCCCAGTCTATGTACCATACACATATAATATAGTATCCAGTCTGTGTCCCAAACGTATGTAAACAGGTTGGATGGGTACTATATTAATCTCAAAACCATTCTTTCCCCTTCCAGAAAAGTGAATCAAGTTCTTGTTTTTATTACCTCTGAATTCCTTCTTAGTTCTTATGAGCGGACAAGGTTGTTCCTTCTGAATTATATAGGCAGGGGAAAGATGTACCTTCGCAGTACACCTTTGGAAATTAGGAGTACACTTGTGTCCCCCCCCCTCATACTGAGATTTATATGAATGTGGTTAAAAGGGGTATACTTGTAACCACATTTGTATAATTTACCTAACAGAAGGCAGCCAACAGAGAATTCATGAAGTAATTTTGGCCAGTATCTAAATTTCTTTCTGATCACTCAGTTTTTTGAATTTACCCTGAGAACCAAACTGCCACAGGGACATGGTAACATTTTAGTACCATTTAAAAAACGTTAAAATCACCAGTGGGGCCCAATCCTGCTCAGGACCATGGCACTGGGTACTGAGGGGCTCCTGTTCGCCATGCCATTTTCAAGAGCCCAAATGGCCACACTGTACCTTCCCATCAGTTAATCAACAAGCTGCATTTATATGTGTAACTGAGAGTGCAATCCTAAGGAAAGTTACTCCAGTCTAAGCCCATTGAAACGAATGATCTATATATGATCTATATTGGTGATCAAGCCCATTGAAATGAATGAACTTAGAGTGGAGTAACCCTCTTTAGGATTGTACTGTAAATAGACACAGATGCTTTGTTCTGCACTGTTTCTGAGCAAAAAGTCTTGTCCTGAGGATAGCTATCAGTTAGGCAGAATTACATATTTAATCAGGCACAAGAGAGGTAACAGAACATGCAGTGTTGGTTGAAGGCTGAGGTGGTTATGCTAATTTGCCACACACCAAGTACTTTGGTACACTGTTGTTTCAGCCAGAAAGCCCAAAGGTGAAATGTTAGTGCTTTTATCTAGCCAAAAATCCAGTCATCTGAGCAATTTACTCCGTTAGAGGAAACGATGTATAGATACCCTAGGTTGATAAAGTTAAAAGGTGGTTCATTAAAAATATTTTTTTCCTCCAAGAAATAATCTGTATTTTGAAGTAAGTAGAACATAAAGTCCAGGAAGAAAGAAGGGAAATGTGATTTTTTTTTTTTATCATATCATTTCAAGTTTGATGAAGTCACAGGAAAAAAGTAAATGGCATTAGGGTACAAAGGAAGCTAATCTATAAAGGCAGTGAAAAAGGTTAAAGAAGTCAACAGTAATTAAATGGTGATTGAAGCTGCAGGAAAATTGATCTGTGTTAGCTGAAGGCCATTCTTCCTTTTGGGATGTTATGCATCGGTGAAGAGGAGAAAGAAAGGTTTTTCCTGTTTTGATATGGAAATATATGTCACATCTTAGCTTATGGAACTGGGACTCCAGGCTGCTGTGAATTTCTGGTCCACAGTTCCTAGTGTCCAATGTGTGCTTGGGGGTATTAAGCAAAGATGAGTTGCTCTAGCAAAGCTCAGTGAGGTCAAAAGTCATGGGATCTTCACTGGTTTGTATGCTGTTTTGTCTCAAGCACGAAAATAATCACACTGAACTAAGAGACTAGATATAGATAACAAGCCTAATAGATAACTAGCTTAGAGCAATAAGAGATATATAGAACTGAGAAATGGTGTAAAGCCTTCTTTCTCTCCCCCCTATGAAAATCTGAATGCTGGATATGCCATATTGTTTTGAAAGTGTTTAAATATTTATGTGAATGTTTTAATATTGAATTCTTGTAGTTTTAATTGGTTTTAAAATTGTATTGAATATATGTTTTTGTAAACCACCCTGAGCCCCGCATAAGGAGGGAAGAGCAGTTAAGGAATTGAATGAAATGGGAAAGGATATGGCAATATGTGAGATGGCTCAAGGCTGTACCATTAAAAGAAAATGTTTTTAAGGTGTACCACCATTGGCATCTGGCACCTGATAGGTTAGCCTGTTCCTACCTGGGGATTAGCAATTTGTGTTGGAAATGCAAATCACAAGTAGGTTCTTTTTATCATGCGTGGTGGTCATGCAAAATGGTAAAAAAATATTGGAAAGAGGTTCATTTGATCATAACACAGTCAATGAAGGTACAAGTCCCACTAGATCCAGAAATATTTCTGCTAGGTATATTACCTGAAAATTGGAAAAAGGGTGAAAAATATGTGGTGTTTCATTTATTGGCAGCAGCAAGAATAGTACTAGCTAAGTACTGGAAAAATGAAAAGTTACCAGACAGATGGGATTTTATTAATAAAGTGATTGAAGTGATTGAAATGGATAATCTAACACACACAAAATCACGGAAATATGAATTCAGTTTTTCAAAAAATCTGGTCAAATGTTTATAAATGGATTGAAATGAATATTTAAGCAAATCAAAGATTTGTAGAATTTTGTTGAATTAGTGTAACTAGTTATGCTTAAGAAGATACAGAGGATGGATCTGTTTTAATGGTGTCTATCATAGGTTTAATGGTTTATGTTTTGTCTAGTTGTGTGTATCTATAGATGTGTATAACTAATAAAAAATTAGATTAAAAAAAAAAGATAATGGTTGAAACTTCTACCTGCTGAAAACACACACAAGCAGCTGGAACACTTCTGCTCAGCCAGTGTGGTATGTGGTCAAAGTGTCCAACTAGGATCTGGGGAACCCAGGTTTGAATCCCCGCTCTGCCATGAAAGCTTGCTGGGTGACCTTGGGCCAGTCACGCACTCAGCCTAGCCTACCTCACAGGATTGATTCAGGATAAAATGGAGCTGAGGAGAATGATGTAAGCCACTTTGGGTCCCCAATAGGGTGAAAGGTAAAAGTAAAGGTTCCCTTGCTCGAAAGCCAGTTGAATCTGACTCTAGGGTTGCGGTGCTCATCTCCGTTTCAAAGCCGAAGAGCCAGCACTGTCCGAAGACATTTCCGTAGTCATGTGGCCAGCATGACTAAACACGAAGGTGTACGGAACGCTGTTACCTTCCCACCAAAGTGGTACTTTGCAATTTCTTGTTTTCGAACTGCTAGGTTGGCAAGAGCTGGAACTAGAGACGGGAACTCACTCCGTCATGCAGCAACTCGGGTCTCGAACTGCTGAACTACCGGTACTTCCACAGCCTGCAGTTCAGCATCTTAACCACTTGAGCCACCGCAGCTCCTTATGGAGAGTTGACTCTGGCAAGTACTTGGATGGGGGACCTCTGAGGAATACCAGGGCCGGGAGGCAGAGGCCAGCTATCAAGCCACTTCTCTCCATGC